>NC_087165.1:5583511-5696011 GCF_035594125.1 Scylla paramamosain
TAGCAAAGTAGAGGGAGAAAAAGACGAAAGAAACAGAGTAAAGCAAGCAAGAGCAAGTAAATACAAAAGAAGAACAAAATACGCACATAAAAATACAGAGAAAAGGATAAGGAAGCAGAAAGATGAAATGGCAAAAATAGACTGATAGAGAGAAACACACAAGGATATGGATGGGCAAATAAACAGATAAACAGAAGACAAAGGTGGAAATGGACAGATAGACAGACAGACAGACAGGCAGACAGACAGACAGACACAAAGATGCCAATCCATGAGCCAGAGGGAGACACAAAAAGAAAGGAAGACATTTTTCAATTTCTGCAACCACTCAAATGTTATTAAGATCTTTCTGCAGGCTTCAGTTTTCCATTTGAATGTCGTCGGGAAATTGCAACTTTATGTCATTCCATTACATGCCGATGTCTTGTGTGACTCGCAAATAGTGATGCCCGAGGAGCCACGGGCGATGCTACTGACGGTGGTGGAAGACACTGAGACACCGACATTATCTTTATTTATCTAATTATTTTTCTTTTTTTTTTTATGTATGAAGGAATCTGGTCAAGAGCAACAAAAATGAAAACAGAAGGCCGACTAAAGATGCCAATCCTTAAATGAAACAACTCAAAAGTAAGTCCAAATTACATGGCGAAGTGTCTTGAAATATTCCTCACATCTAAACACCAATGGATGTTGCAAAATCCAGTGAATCTCATGTCTATAAGTTCACTAAAAGTTCATGTATGTACTTACGAACTTCATTATGACCAAAAAGAACTGAAGATGCAATAGATGGAATAGTTTCTTGATACTGCGTTTTGTTTATTTTATTCTTCATTTTTGTGTGGAACATCTTTTAGAATACATAATAACTTTAAGCAACAGTACGTGGATCACCTGCAATACTAATACGTTATCAATTCACAATACGTAATTAACTTAAACTGAAGTACCACATTGAAGGATTGTTTCATCGAATGAGTGACGCAACACGTGATTACAGAACAACAGGAGTTCATTAAAAATTCCTCCTGCACTTAACATATCTAAATTTCTTTCGGCTGAGTTTAATGGAAGGAGTTTCACCATCGTGTGTGTCATCACGGCTTGGAAATACGAGTACCTGCTGAGGAAAGATGTGCAAATTGACTTACATAATATTGTAACATGACTCTCTTAATTACTTTTTACAAGAATGATGTACGTATGCAGGTATATAATAATTTTAGCTTCTTATGTAATTATAATACAAAAAGAAAGAAAGAAAGAAATACACACTCTACAATGTAATTTAAGCAGACAAAGACAACTCTCTTCTTCACACAAAACTACATGCACCTAATTAAACACAACTATTCACTCAAAATTCAAAATCAATATGGCGACTCCTACACCTCCGTTCTTAGAGACTTCATTGTTCATTGCTTGACCATCCTGGAGAACTAGCCTTTAACTCCACGACCTAGAGCAACTAGTGTAACACCCTATTCGTATTCCTGACCCTCCTGGAGATACACCCAACATTCTTGACCTTTTTCCTGACCTCTAATCCTTCTGCTTACGCCGTCTTCTCCGCTGGGGTCCTCCGATCACAATCTCATATCTGTATCTCGTCCTATCGCTCCAATCCCTCCTCAGTATCCCCAAAGCGGAGGTGTCTCTGGCGTTTTGCCTCTTCTAGTTGGGAGGACCAGAGGAGGCATTATACTGATTTGACTACTGCTTCCGTGTCAGAGACCTGTCTCTGTGTGCTGAGCGCATAACAAAGGTGATAGTGTCTGGTATGGAGGCGTACATTCTTCACTCTCTCTCGCCCTAAACCTTCCAAACCTTGGTTTAACACATCCTTTTCCCGTGCTATACATGATAGAGAGGTGGCCCAAAAAGGGTACTTGAGCCTTCCATCACAGGGATCTCATGCACTTTATATTTCTGTCCGGAATGCCGCAGTGTTGCGTCTTGCTATCTTCTTCCGTTATTTTCATGTCAACTGCTCTTCTGATCTTGCTAACTGCATGCCTTCCCTCCTCCCGCGGCCTGTCTGCACAAGTTTTTTTTCTTTCTCTCACCCTTATTCTGTCCACCTCTTTAATGCAAGAGTTAACCAGTATTCTCGATCATTCATCCCTTTCTCTAGAAAACCCTGGAACTCCCTGCTTGTTCTATATTTCCTCATTCCTATGACTTAAATCCTTTCAAGAGGGAGATTTCAAGACACTTATCCTTCAATTTTCGATGATTCTCTTGACATCTCTTTTGGGACTGGCACCTCAGTGGGATTTTTTTCCCTTCTTTTTTGTTTCTCTTGGCTAGTGACCCTCTTACGTAAAAGAAATGTAACTAAGGTTATATCATTACCACCACCACCAGCATTATCATCACCAATGTCATTTTATATATATATTTTTTATTTGTTTTTTTTTTTTTTATTGGAAAGAATGATGTGTTCAAACCTATATTTAAATAAAATCTTAATCCATGGCGTGTTTTTCACATAAAGAGGCAAACATAACACGCACAGTGCACTTTAATGTAGAAACGTCATTATTATCCTTAACAACAACACCACGAGCACCACCACCTCTATCATCACCCACCATCATCATCATTAGCATCATCATCACCACCACCACCACCACCATCACCACAATCATCATCCTCATTACCAGCCCATTGTGACATACACACACACACACACACACACTAAATCCTTTCCACTCCACGGGCTTGATTAGTTTCCATGCCATTATTTCCCTTGATAAGCACGACAATGGTGCTGATGAGAGAGCTTCCACAGTCCTCTATGCTAAGTGCTCACGCAGGCCGACACTAATATCGCAACTCGGCACTGAAGGGCGCTCTCCATACAGACTTCTTTTTTTTTTTTTTTTTAGGGAGAGGCAATTAAGCGCGGAGGGTTTTACATTTACGCTCTTTTTTCTAACTGCTACTCCGTCTCGCTCTCGTGTTAAAAAAGAATGTATTTGCCTGTGAGTTAGTGCAGAGCCTTTTACCTGCCGCCGAAAATCTGATCCACAGCACAGGTGATGGGAGAGATCCAGTTAGTGTTATATTGGTCAAGGTTAACGCTCTCTCTCTCTCTCTCTCTCTCTCTCTCTCTCTCTCTCTCTCTCTCTCTCTCTCTCTCTCTCTCTCTCTCTCTGCTTTTTAGTCTGTATTATGACAGTGATAAAATGATAAACAACAGTCCTTGGCGGCAGTGTTGGGATAACTGATCTGGTATAATTTAGCTCGCCTCACCGGCTGTCAGAATGGATTATGTACTGCCAGAACATTCATGCTCATTTATCCTCACCGTGATAACATTCTGGCTACTCTGGAATGGCTTTGATTTTGTATCTGTACCGCTTCTACGTATATATATATATATATATATATATATATATATATATATATATATATATATATATATATATATATATATATATATATATATATATATATATATATATATACATATATTTTTGTTTTATTTCGAAGAGAAGTGTTTTTTTTTCCGAGCATCGGGGTGTTTCGTTTATATCGTTTTTTTTTTTTTTTGTTATAGATGGCATTTTTCTCCATTTTCCATTTAATATTGTCTAAATTCTTCAATCTGAAATGGAAGTAACTGATTTTCTCCCTTACTGTCCTTCGTGATCCTACGCATTCTAACGCCAAAATCTGTACGATCAAAGTAGCAAATATTTCCAGCAATGTTTATATTTCTGTTGTTACCTTCTCATATAGATAACGAAACAGCAATCTTAACATCTTTCGACATTCATTATCAAAATTAGCAAGGAAAGTTAAGTTTCACAAATTAAACAGTCAGTCTGTGCGCCTGTATGATGTTTGGCAGTCGATATACTGAGTTAATTTTCAAGTTATACATTAAAAGGACGAACGAGTAATCTTTTGAAGTTGCTCAGTTAATTATGTAACAGAGAAAAGTCAATATAATTACAGCAGTCGGTCTGTACTCCTGAGTGATACTTGCCAGTCAGGAGATGGAAAGCTTGATACATGATCTTGTTGATACATGTTGCAAGATCCAGCTGTACTTCAGAGTTAGTGAACAAATTTTGTAACATGGAAAAGCTAGTACAGTTACGACAGTCTCCACCATATATGTCATTTGCCGGTCAGTTCACATACAGGATGCTGAATTCAAGCACGATCGCACATTCCTGTATACCACGTTACGCTGTTTACTCTGGCGCTCCGTCAATACACCAAACAGTGCAATAGTGTCGTTCCACATTTCATGAAACAAACACACGCTCAGCATTATGAAAATTCCCAGGATGCAATTTACATATTGATATTTTTTCATTGGATGGAAACTAATTTTTTTTTTTTTTTTCGAGTCTCGATGACCTATGCTATACAATTTACATCTTTCTGCATTCGATTACACTCAATAATAAACAATAAAGTTTCCGTTATGGGCACGACATCAGCTTTCACTTGCGCAGGCTATCTCGTTTTCTCTAGTTATAAAACTACTTGAAGTCCATTAATGGGTAACGCTTCTGAGTAAATTCTCCCTCCTTCCTCTTCATATTACTCGCACTAACTACTACTGCTCCCTCATTCTTATAATCTGTTTCTCCACTAATTTACTGTCTTCACTATTTCAGAACCCACAACAACTGAAATTCAATCTATTTTGAAAAATAAATCAACCATTTCCTACTCTTCTGGTATTATCTATATCATTGCTATTCTCCTCAAGCTTGAAAAAAAAAAAAAACATATGGCAAAAGTTTAGGATATAATGCTTTATCTCAAACTTGAAAATACTGTGGCATAAACTTAGGATATTACATTCCGCCACCATCCCAAGCTTAAAAAATTTACGTGGCGTAAGTTTAGGACGTAATCTTTCATCTCAAGCTTATAAAATGTGGCGCAAGTTCATGATACAATCTCCAGACACCACTGCCAACAAAACAGTGATCGAATAATCCAAACCTCCAGTTCTGTTCTTCTTCAGTGACACCGTAGCCACTCAAATGACGGAACTCTCATAGCCATTAGCAGTTAAATACCCCAACAACACCCAAATCAGGGATGACAGCGGCCAGGAACACGGGCGAATTTCGAGGTTGATGTATCACATGAGCGAGCGAGAGAGCGGCCTGGTTGTGCGTCTGGTGGCTGTCTGTTAACTCTTAACTTGCAAATCATGTTACTGCGCACACTGTCAAACAGAACGGATGAGAGAGAGAGAGAGAGAGAGAGAGAGAGAGAGAGAGAGAGAGAGAGAGAGAGAGAGAGAGAGAGAGAAGGCTTTGCAAAGACGAGGGAAGGTTGCTGGGAGGAGCTAAAGCTAATTGGAAAAGGAACGGGTTAGCCACAGATAATGAAGGAAGAGAGACAGAAAAAAAAAAAAGGAAGGCAAGAAACAGAGCAATAATGCCACACAAAAAGAAAAGAAAAGGAAGGAAGGAAGGAAGGAAGGAGGGAGGGAAGGAAAGAGGGAGGAGTGAGAGACAGAATGACAACGGGAGATTGAGATAGGGAGAGGAAAGAATAACTGCTTGAGAAGAGACGGAAACGAGAGACAGAACAAAAGGGAAGGGCAGAAAAATAAGGTCCAGAGAGAGAGAGAGAGAGAGAGAGAGAGAGAGAGAGAGAGAGAGAGAGAGAGAGAGAGAGAGAGAGAGAGAAAGAGAGAGAGAGGACAAGGGGTGGCTCAAGGACCTCACACCATTTGAGAGGATCACCTTGGATATGGCGGAAGGAGAGGAGGGAAGGAGAGAAGGGAAGGAGACCAGAGGAGAGTGATGAAAGAAAGGAGAGGAGCAGGAGGAGTGAAGAAGTGGAAGGAAGCAAAAGAAGCAAAAGGGGAACGAAGAGTTATAGAAGAGAGAGAGAGAGAGAGAGAGAGAGAGAGAGAGAGAGAGAGAGAGAGAGAGAGAGAGAGAGAGAGAGAGAGAGAGAGAGAGAGAGTGGAGAATTGGAATGGTGTTAGTGGTGATGGTGATGATGGTGATGGTGGTGGTGGGATAATACTACTACAGGGCAAGGAAGGAAGGAAGGAGGGAGGGAGGAAGAGACAGAGAAAGAGAAGTGACCATTCTCTCCTCGGTGGTGAAGATCTGTCGGGGGAGCAATTTGTTGAGGGCTCAGGGAAGGGTGCGGAGGGCGAGGGCGTGGCGGGAATAGCAGGAGGACTGGCTAAGGCTGGGCAGGGCTGGGCTGAGGAGTGTACTTACTGTGGACTATTGATGCTCCTGGTGTGGTGATGCTGCTGCTGTTGCTGTTACTCCTGCTGGTGTTTCTGTAGGCGGTAATTATGGTTATTGTTTTTGTTGCTCTTGTTGTTGTTGTTGGTACTTTCTTATGATTTCCTAATGGTAAACTTTTGATGTACTTCTTCTTATTTCTTGTTTTTCTTTTTTTTCTTCTTTTCCTTTTCTTCCTCTTCACAAAATATCCGTTGCTGTTTTGTTTTCCTTTTGTTGTTGCTGATATTGCTGTTGTTGTTGTTGTTGTTGTTGTTGTTGTTGTTGTTGTTGTTTCTCTTTCTCTTCACAAAATGTCAGTTGCTGTTTCCTTTTCCTTCTGTTGTTGTTGTTGTTGTTGTTGTTGTTGTTGTTTCTCTTTCTCTTCACAAAATGTCAGTTGCTGTTTTCTTTTCCTTCTGTTGTTGTTGTTGTCTTCATTGTTTTTGTTGTTACTTTCTTATGACTGGATCCAAACTTCTTAATGGTAAACCTTCGCTATACTTCTTCTTCTTCTTCTTCTTCTTCTTCTTCTTCTTCTTCTTCTTCTTCTTCTTCTTCTTCTTCTTCTTCCTCCTCCTCCTCCTCCTCCTCCTCCTCCTCCTCCTCCTCCTCCTCCTCTCCTTCCTACTTCTCTTCCTCTTCACAATATCCGTTGTTTTCCCTTTGTTGTTGTTTTTGTTGTTGTTGTTGTTGATGTTGCTCTTGTAGTAGTAGTAGTTTTTGTTGTTGGTTTTGTTGTTTCTTATGATTGCATCCAAACTTCTTAATACTAAACCTTTGCTATTCTTTTTTCCTTTCTTCTTGTTTCTTATTCTCTTCTTTTCTCCTCCTACTTTTCTTTCTCTTCCAAAAAACATCTATTGCTGTATGCCCTCCTTACGTGCTACACCCTTCTCATATACTCGTACATGTTCCTTATCCTATTCTTCTTTATCTTCTTTTATTTTTACTTCTTATAGTGATTCTAATATTTCTCTTCTCTCCATTTCCTGTTGTTCATGTTCTTTCGTCATCATTGTCATCATCATCATCATCATTGTCTTTCTCTTGTTCTTCCTCTTTTTCTTACTCCTGCTCCTCCTCCTCCACCTCCACTTCTATTTGTTTTCGTCTTCTTCATCCTTCCTTTCTGCATGTACCTTCCATCATCACCATAATATTCCTTTTTCCCCATTTTCTTTAGTAATGTCGCTATTACTCATTTTTTCCTTTCCTTTTTCTGCTCCTCTTCTCTGTCCCATCTCTTTTCCCTCTCTCTTTTTTTTTTCTCTCTCTCTCTTTCGAGGCGGTAGATTCTTTGATGGAGAAGCAGTTTTATTTTATTTTTTTCTATTTTTCACTTCTTAAATTCTTTGGCGGGCGTCTTTCCTCCTCGTTATTTGTCCTGCTCACCAACACTCCCCCTTTCATTCCTCTTCTTCGCGAGATTTGGCTCCGTATTTCTTCCTTTCCATCTCCTTCGTTATGATCCCCCACACTCACAGGTTGTTAAGGCCAAAGAAGATTACGTCAAGTACCTACGGAGCCTAAGGAGGAGGAGGAGGAGGAGGAGGAGGAGGAGGAGGAGGAGGAGGAGAAGTGGTGGTGACCGTTCCCCGTTCCCTTCCTCCTATTCTTACTCCCAATACGCCTCTTTTCTCTCCATAATTATGTGCAGAGAGGCTTCCGTGGTATCTTCTCTTATTCTCTTCCTCCTCCTCTTCCTATTCCTCCTCTCCCACATTTAGCATGCAGCCATAAATATGATTCACCAAATACTCTCGTTATGCACAAGAGCTCATTGTATTTATTCCCCTCATGTAATCCTCCCTTCCTCTTTTTCCTATGTTCCTCTTCCTTCTCTTCCTCATATACGTAAGTTTTTTGTTTTTTTTTTCCTCTTCAGATCTCCCTTCTCTACCTTCCCCAGTCCCGCAGTTCGCTCCTCGCCCTGGTGTGGCTATTACGCTCTCATTCATAACTCTCTCGTGTGTTCTTTTTTCTATTGTCGCGATTATTGCTGTTGTATATGGTCACAATAATCTCACCCCCCGTTATCCATCTCCCAGTAAAGCCTTAATTCCATCTTATTCCACGGCTATATCGTCCTTTTGCCTCATCCTCTCTCTCTCTCTCTCTCTCTCTCTCTCTCTCTCTCTCTCTCTCTCTCTCTCTCTCTCTCTCTCTCTCTCTCTCTCTCTCTCTCTCTCTCTCTCTCTCTCTCTTCTTCGTCTTTTCGTTTTATGTCCCTGTTATTTCTCGTCTTCTTTCACCTGTTCCTTCTCCTCCAAAGACAAGATGACAGTCTGACACAGAGAAGCAAACTACTGCACTGCCTTTCTTGTTATGCTGAAATAACTATGTAAAAGAAACTGCATAAAACATTTCAGTTGCTTTTCTTGTCTCCGTCTCTCTCTCTCTCTCTCTCTCTCTCTCTCTCTCTCTCTCTCTCGTTGGTATTTAGTTTTGCGATTCCATTTTATCTCCTCGCTTCCCTAATGACTGGATTGACATAATGGTGTAAGAAATCATAATTGCTTCTCTTTACCACCACCCAAGCTCCTCCTCCTCTTTATTTCTTCGTGTTCCCAAGTATAATTTTCATTCTCCATTTTTTATTACCGCTTCCTTTCTTTCGTATTTACTCGTACAGTTTTCTCCTCTTCCTCCTCCTCCTCTTCCTCCCTTCTTAAGTATATTATTTCCTCCGGTCTCCACTCGTCATCCTTCCTGTCCTCATCAACAGCATTCTTGTTCCTTGCTCCTCTCGCACTGCACCCTCCTCGCTTATTATCCCCTTTTTCTTATGATCTCCTTCCTCCCCCTTGGTCTTACGTGAGTGTGTATGTATGCGTGGGTATACGAGTATTTTGCCTCTAGTTACAGTATAGTATTGGATCTGGGACTTTCTCGGTGTGGGCTTGTCTCCGCGTCTAAGTTTGTTCTCTCTCTCTCTCTCTCTCTCTCTCTCTCTCTCTCTCTCTCTCTCTCTCTCTCTCTCTCTCTCTCTCTCTCTCTCTCTCTCTTGATTCGCTTAAATTTCTTGTCTTTATCATCTCTCTTTTTTATGAAGGAGGCTAAGCATTTCTTTTTTTTTTGTTTAACATCTTCATTTTCTACTCGCTCACTTTCTCTAATATTACCTGAATTACCGAGCCTCTCTTTATTCCTCTTTCTAGTGTGTGTGTGTGTGTGTGTGTGTGTGTGTGTGTGTGTGTGATTTAGTAGTAGTGTGAATGTGGTGGTAGTAGTAGTAGTAGTAGTAGTAGTAGTAGTAATAATGTGCATGTTCTATTCAAATTTTGTCTTGCCCCAGTATGTACGTACTGTTTTCCCCACTCAATTATTAAAAGAAGTGTATGCAAGAGTGAATGTACTTCCTTGTGTGTGTGTGTGTGTGTGTGTGTGTGTGTGTGTGTGTGTGTGTGTGTGTGTGTCTGTGTGTGTGTGCCCCGCTGTACTCCGCATCATTAAAATTTAAGCAAAAGAATCCCTAAAAAGCCAACACAGGTTAAATTTGTACTTATAAGAGATTATTTCCTCGCCTCCAGAGCCCTGCATGCTTTTAACATGGACAGTACCGCGGCGTCAGGTCGTCTTGGGTTCAAAGGGGCAGCAGATTATAAAACAAGCACAAGATCGCTTCATTATAAACCACGCAACATAAAGAGAGGTCTTGCAAAGCGAAGGGTGGCTAGGATACAGAGGCCCTGGACAAATTTATGGGCAGGGATATGTAGAAAAGGTAAGTTATATTTTATACTGGGACTGCCACGCTAGGCCTAATGGCATTTTGCAGTTTCCCCTATTTTCTTATGTTCTTACGTCAACCTAGCCAATCAATCACACGGACTAAGACTAAGCCAGAATCCCAGGGAGACAAGAAGGAGGCAGAAAAAGGTGGTAGAGGAGAAGCGATCTGAAAAGACAGGGCACACTGGCCGGCCATCTACCGTTACTTTACATGTATGTATTATGTACTCCACTTACTCCCGTGAAAAATTGTACTTCACTGGACGAGAAAAGAAAGAGGAAGATCGACTATTCATGAGGCACATACTTCATGCGGTGGCACAGAATTCTCTTTATAGGGTTAGCATTTATAATCCAGTGGGTGCGCGGTACAGAGCCCCAGATTTCACGAGCGCTGATTCAATAAGAAGCATGTCATTTCTGGGTCCGATTCACAGACTGGATGAAGGAAACTGAGAGAAAGAGAGAGAGAGAGAGAGAGAGAGAGAGAGAGAGAGAGAGAGAGAGAGAGAGAGAGAGAGAGAGAGAGAGAGAGAGAGAAGAAGAAAAAGAAAGAGAAAGAAAGAGAAAGGGAAAGAGAAAGAGAAAAAAATAGAAAGAGAGGAAGAGGAAGAGAGAGAGAGAGAGAGAGAGAGAGAGAGAGAGAGAGAGAGAGAGAGAGAGAGAGAGAGAGAGAGAGAGAGAGAGAGAGAGAGAGAGCGCTATCGGCAAAGCTGTGTCTGTGCGATAAGCTGCAAAATCAGTTTATGGAATTAAAAGTCAGATAGGGTTTCAAGAACAATTCAGGAAAGATCAGAGAACGGAATCGTGAAAGCCTTTATGGCCCTGTAACTTGCCGCCAGTTGTGTTGCGGGATCGTAGTTCTGTCACGAGCGATTCACCGAGCACGCAGGCACCAACCAACCATTTTGCCTCAGCCCCCGCGGAGTTACGGCAGCGGGACGCACACCAACTTCACCGCTAAATATTGTTTTCATACTGTGTTTTATTTGGACAGTATTTTATCTTATTTTATACTTAATGTCTTTTCCTATATTGCTTAGATGATTCATATAAGCTTTTTTTTTTTTCGGTATGTGTGTATTTATGAACAGTACTCATTTAATCTCTCCTGCCGGTAAATCATGAATACAAGAATGAAGAAATTGAATCAGAAGAAAATAAAGATCCAACAGATATTTACAACCACAAGTGCAAGCCGTTCAAAAGGGCAATCTCATGACCACTACCGCACTGGACTGGACTGCACTAATCGCGACCTCTCCCACATTCGCAGGTTCATTCGTCTATGGCCACAAGCTGAGCGCGTCTATACTGATCACTGGCGACCATTCAAGATAAAGGCAGAGAGATGAACAGTCGTGGTTAACAGCTGAGTAATCTGTCACTCTCACTTCCGTCATGTTTAGCGCTTTTCTTCAAACTCAACTCCCCTGATCTACAAGAAATGTATCAAGAAATGTATTGACTTTTATTTATAAGGCTCAGCAGGTCAAAGAATTTGGATTGAGGGAAACTGCTAAATACAGTGGATAAGAATGCATTAAATTACTCAACTTTTAAGAATGTCTATGTATACCAAATAATCTAAGAAAACAAAACCACTGAAGATCGCGGAAACAAATGCTAATTTACTGAAGTATTTGTAAACAAAGATGACAAAAAGCACGGTGGCGAATTAGTGATAAGGTGTGTGGCATTAAAATATTGAAATATTTATCGTATCAAAGAAACCGAAATATCATTTAATAGTGTACTAATGTTTTATCCTTAGAGTCGCTTCGTTCAAGGGAGCTTCTGCTGGTGTATTCTGCAAGATGAAAGGATATGGTAAGCTTAAAACGTGAGTTGTATGTATAATGTTATGAAGGTCAAGCATTACCGTCGCAGGAAAAGTATTTGATCTGTATTATTTTCCTCTAGAGTACTGAGAAATACCGCACGAGAAAAACTAGTCGAGGGGAAAATTCCAATTGAACGTGGGTTTGGCATTATTTGGGATTCCACAATGTACAGTGTAAAGGTATTTCAGTCGCACTACGTACAGTAAAAATTTAAGGCTTGAAATGAAACTGGCCGTGAGAAAAATACGAGGGTTAAGAGAAAAGGTGTGTGTGTGTGTGTGTGTGTGTGTGTGTGTGTGTGTGTGTGTGTGTGTGTGTGTGTGTGTGTGTGTGTGTGTGTGTGTGTGCTCACGTTACCTCATTGCTTTTTCATACAAATCGTTCTATAATGCCTTACTATTTATAACACCTGTGGTCAATAAATTAATTTATCTTATTTATCTATCTATCTATGTGTTTGTGTGTGTGTGTGTGTGTGTGTGTGTGTGTGTGTGTGTGTGTGTGTGTGTGTGTGTGTGTGTGTGTGTGTGTGTGTGTGTGTGTGTGTGTGTGTGTGTGTGTGTGTGTGTGTGTGTGTGTGTGTGTGTGCGTGCGTGTGTGTGTTTCGTGACTGACATGCTGTCCTCTTGGCTTCCAGCCTGACGCTACTTGAATATCTTCCTTCCTAACTGTCTGTCAGCCATCCTTTCCATGTCGAAGCTGCCTGTCTGCCACCTTGTCTCCCTGTCTGTCTGTCTGTCTGTCAATCCGCCTACTGGACCTCGTGGCGGGACATAATGAGTGGCCGCCACCTTCCTTTCTACCGGTACGGGATGTGTGGAATGCTGAGTGGAAACATTGTTGTTGTTGTTGCTGTTACTGCTGGATATGATAATGAGTGTGGTGGTGATAGCAGGGATAGTGGTAACAGAGAGTGTAGTGATGGTGAAAGAAATGGTGACAATGGTAGTGTGATAGTGGTAATGGTGGTGATGGTTGTACCCATAGATAGGAAAGGATAGGTAGGAAAAGACCGTTAAACATCACGGAAGTTGTCCTTTGTTTATTTTCTACAGGACACTTTCCTGTTGTTCGTCTGAACAAATATCGTCAACTAACACAGTAGCAGGCGCCATTCTGATCACGTGGTGCTGATGCAAATATTGATGTATGTCTTTTGTACGTCCGTTGCATGTTAGCCGGCGTCACCTTCCGAGGTAGAAAGGGAGTGACGCTCGCTGCGAGTGGCTGCGTAGAGCAGCCCTGCCGAAGCAGCGGAGGGTTGCTGTGTTAGTGTGTGCACAAATCTCTAAGCAAACTTTCTGACGTCTCTCCAGTGATCAGAGACACAGAGACACAGTGACCTATTCTTGACGTCTCTCTAGTTACCAAAGACGCATAGACAGTGAACTCTCCAATTGTTGAAAATAGATAAAGTGTATATACTGATTTGATTCCAACTTTTTTTGCCATTTTCCAATTACACAGATGGTGCTGCCCGTACATATCACGCTACCTTAAATCATATATTCCCGGCGGAATATGGTAGTGATTGATTGACTGATTAATTGACTGATCTCTAGAATGAAAGAAATTGGCGCCGTAACACCGAAGTTCTATGACGTCGTAAATAATACGGTTAAAAAATTAAATGCAAAGTTAGAAGATTAAATGACCGTACAGGTGACTGGCGTTTGATTGAGTTACGTCGTAGTGGTGATAATGGTGGTAGTGATGAGTGATGTAGGGAGGCTGGTGGTTCAGGTTGTGGTGGTGGTGGTTAATGGTAGCAGTGGTGGTGGTAGTGGTGAAAGTGGTTAGTGGTGGCAGGGATAAAAGTGAATGGTAAAGTGGCGGTGGTGGTGGTATTAAGCAGTGTAGAAAGTGTTACTGTTGCGGTGAGAACTCGCTAACTCCTTTACGCTTCCTTCCACAGTGTCCTAAGTTTCCCTCATGCTTAAGTCCTGTGACCTGTTAAGCATCTATAAACTATTGCATTCTATAAGGAGACTGTCAGCAGATCAGAGGCCTTTAGACTAAAGAAAACGGCAAATCAGTGAAAAGTAAAATCAGAAAGTTACTCTATCTCAAAACTATACCTACATATTTAAATCCTGACAAATTTTCCACCGAATGCTAACAGCTCACAAAATTATTCCCAACCTATTTCGCATTGTCATCTCGCGCATTTACCTGTGAGTGACTGATCCCATGACTTTGAGTGTTACTTTCACCCTCTCTCTCTTCTTCCCTCTCATTAGTCTGCAGCTGTCCTCGCAACCTTCCTTCCTCTCCTACACTGCCTCCCTGCTGGCCCTGCTGGCACTGTTCATGGCCTCCGCTTGCTTCCTCTGGGTCTGCTTCCTCTAATTACTTCCGTTAGCAAGAGTGGACGAGGATATGTGGTCGTCTGTCCGTTAGCAGCAATGGAAGACGGCACGTTTTCATTACCTGGCATCGTCTGTCTGCCAGCAACTTCACGTATACGAGAGGTACGGTGCAGTGGCGTGGTGCAACATGAAATACCGTTTGTTGTTCTTGGTCTGCTGGTACTTGTGGGTTTTCTGCTTGGTATTATTGTTAGTTATCATTATTATTATTATTGTTTTTAATGTTACTATTATTATTATTATTATTATTATTATTATTATTATTATTATTATTATTATTATTATTACTACTATTTTTATCATTATAATCATTATTATCATTCTCTCTCTCTCTCTCTCTCTCTCTCTCTCTCTCTCTCTCTCTCTCTCTCTCTCTCTCTCTCTCTCTCTCTCTCTCTCTCTCTCTCTCTGTGGTGTAACAGTTTTTACTCTTTCCCTTCACAAAGAATAACTCTATTTAAAAATCTAGAACTACTCGTCTCTCATTTCATTCCTCTTTTTATTTTTATATTTTTACAAGTATTGCTACATCTGTTTTTAATTTATTCACTCCCACGTAATTAATTCTGTCACTGATAATAAAACAAAGCAGAATAACCTTTAAACATATACTATTTCAAGTATACAACTACTTTTTTCTCTCTTTTTAAATTTTTTTTATTATCCTCTCTTGTTTTCTGGCTGCGCTGGTAGTGTACAAGTGTTCTTTTTTTCCTTTCTTATTCCTCCCCCTTTAAGTCCTCGGTGCATGCTTGGCGTCCTCAGCTAAGTCGTGTGGTTATGCCGGCGTGCTCTGCCTGCCTTTCTCGCTGACCCTTCTTATGCTATGTACCGAGCAGCTGCATTTTTACGCTGACTTCCTTTGCGGTTTCCTCACCCTATTTGTTAGTTCTCTCTCTCTCTCTCTCTCTCTCTCTCTCTCTCTCTCTCTCTCTCTCTCTCTCTCTCTCTCTCTCTCTCTCTCTCTCAATTGTTCTAAACCAATCCCTTCTTCGTACTTTTACTGTAAAATATTCAGGTACTATTATTGTTTCGGATTGGAACTGGCTTCGTAACTTGCTATAAAATCTGAAAATATACATGACTGCAAAGTAAATTCTCTCTCTCTCTCTCTCTCTCTCTCTCTCTCTCTCTCTCTCTCTCTCTCTCTCTCTCTCTCTAGGTTTATCTGTACGCATTCTTCTTTCCTCTCTCTTCTTAGTTCGACTACGGATGACACTGCGATCGCCTACACATGCAGAAGCAGCAGCGCGTTCCTTGTGTCAGCTTCGGGGAGTGGCGTGAGATGCTGTGAGTCATGAGGAGGAAATACTGTGTAGGTTGCATTCGGAATCCTCATCATTTACTTCCTTCCTTGACGTAAGAGCATTCTTTCTCTGGGAATGGTGTGTGTGTGTGTGTGTGTGTGTGTGTGTGTGTGTGTGTGTGTGTGTGTGTGTGTGTGTGTGTGTGTGATTATTTGCACAAGTTTGTAGTTTATAATTGTTGTTTATTTTGCATATATTTTACAATGTGTTTTACTTTTATACATTTCCTGTTTCATGTTGTTTTTCACTAGTCGATTTTTTTAGTTGATTTAATATTACAGTGTTTATGTTGGCATGTAATTAATAATCTGTTATTTGAAATTACTTATATTACTCGTATAAAAGTGTGTTGAATGGGCAATCTAATCTAAAGTTGCAGTGTGTGTGTGTGTGTGTGTGTGTGTGTGTGTGTGTGTGTGTGTGTGTGTAATTAGTAATATCAACACACACACACACACACACACACACACACACACACACACACACACACACACACACACACACACACACACACACACACACACACTTAGCAGTACACCCACCAAACAAAACCATCGCCGCATCATCACAACACTCACGCGTTCGTCAGATGCCCAACCCAGCCTCTCTTCTGACCATCCTCCCCTCACGTAGCATCTCTTCCTGACACAATACGAGTGAGGCAGCGCGGGAACCCTTGTGCTAAGCCACCCCACATGATGATGATGACCCTGACGTGCCCTTCCTTCCCTTCCTGCTTCCCTCCAACAAACACCTTCCGTCAGATGAGATTATCTTTCATCACTTCCTTCCAGTCCATCACAGGGTGCCACCGCCTCACTCACTCCCTCTGCCATTCACTCACTCACCCTCTTATTTACTCCTCATGCATGTAGGAGTTTCATCTTTCTTTTCTTGTTGTTGTTGCTTCAGTCTAGCTTTTCTTCAGTTTTAGCACACGTTTCACGAGCTTCTATTCACTGTAACATTCTGTGTTTGTTCTGAAGTGTCGTTGATTATCATTATGAATAGGAATAATGTTTGCTATTATTATTATTATTATAATTATTATTATTATTATTATTATTATTATTATTATTATTATTATTATTATTATTATTATTATTATTATCACCATTATCTACTTTCTTCTCTTATTCTTTTTATTTTTTTTATCATCATCAATGTTACTATTATCACTGTCCTCATCACTGCTGCCGTGGCTTTGAGTCTTTGTCTTCCTCCCCTGTCCTTGTCTGCAGGAAAGATCAAACGTTTATTAATAAAATAATCACTCGACTTCTGACTTCGACTCGATGTCTTCCCTGCGTGCAGCAAGGGAATACATCCGGTGCGGGGCTGCGAACCACTCCCGTGTTGGCTTTTCATTAGCCGTTTTTTACTACCTCGTTTTGTCCTGCCTCTTTGCTGAACACCGCCTTGCATGTGAGGGAAAGTGCACACGATAAAATGATTTGGATTATGAAGAGTACAACATGTGAAGACACTAACAACATTTTTGTTAAACATTTCTATTGCTATTTGTTATCTTCAGTAATATAAAGTAGTTATTATACGTAATATTTTGACTGCCTTTACTTTTAGTTTTGTGGAAATTTTCACTATTTTAGATCAGTAATTATGGCACTGATGTCGAAATATTTAATAAATATACATCCAATATCTTCACTTCCTAACTATCGGAACCTGGATCATTACACTTATCACATATATTAAAAATACACTGAATAAGCAATAAATAATCATAAGCTAAAAGCTGGCATCTATTAAGGTATCAATACTAGCACCAAACACTACGGAAAAACGTCGTCTTCTTTCAGAATGTTAACGTTACAATATTCCATAAGCCTGTCAAAGATGTTTTCAATCTAAATCACATTAAAATTTCAACCTCGGTCAAAACTTATGCACATTACTTACTTAAAGAAAAGACCTTGTACATAATGTAAAATATTCTTTTGAGCTCTTAGGAACGGTGCGTAGATAATAACCACATTTTACTTTTAAAAGAAATTTAGAGAGTAAAACAAACAAAACACATATATTTATTATTCTATAATTTTGAAAAGAATAAAATAAATAAATAAAATCACAAAAATGTTTGAATTTTTTGTACAAATTCAACAATAAAAAAAATTCAATCACAAAATTTTTACCTGATAATAGAGATATGTTTCATGCCTAAAGAAGAGACATTTCACATACGTAAAATATGTAGATTGGTCAAGTAAAGCTTGGAAAAGTTTACAAACCGGATTAACAAGTTGTTCTGCACAGTATTTTAATAGTTTCCAGCAAATATTATCTGTACCACATGCTTTTCCGCATTTAATACGTTTCAAAGAGCTCTTTGTGCCTTCATGTACTATCGTTATCTGCTCCGATTCAATACCGTTTACATTTGACACTATATTTCCACATTGTACACTAAAGTCATGGATGTCAAACCTAGCATAAAGAGATCAAGTCATTTACATTTTCTTGAATATTTGGTGGCTCTAGTCTCAGTTTCTTCCTCTTAGAACCACACAGCATTTTCCCCTTCATTCCAGGCATCGTTTGATTTGTCTGATTTTCTATGATATGCATATTTAGCGTCTTTTATTTTCCTTTTTAATAGTCTTTGTATTTCTGCACCACTCATACTGTCCCCATTAGCGCATATTCTTTGCTTTTCACTAACTAATAATTCAATATCTGAATTTATCCATGTTTATTATTAAGGTATGTAATTATTTCTTTGGTTGGAATTATCATGTCAGTGCAAAAACTTACGTACGAGTTGAACACATCTGAATTGACATTGATATTTTCTGACAGAGTATTGTGCTTCCCAGTCTGTACAGTCAAAACATATCTGAAAAGTTAACATTTGCTCAATGTTCCAGTCTCGTACACTAATTTTTTCGCATGATTCACACGTATGTAGGGAATAAAAACACCATATTGTGGTCAGAATCTCCTTGTTTTGGCTTTTGATAAGCACGATAACCATTCCTGATATTGCAGTACATTTTATCTAAGATATTATATCTTCTTGTATGGTACGTTACAGTCTGTTGGTGTGTGGATACACTTGGCTGGAAGTCACATTAATAAAGTCTCCTAATCATTATTCCTTCTGGTTTATCATTTTCATATTTATGTATACAATTAAGCAAAAGTTCACTCGCTACTGTCGTACTGGCCTGAGGCGGGATATATACTGATGTTATAATCACATCACTGAACTTACGGGGAGGATAGAAAGGCCGACAGGTTATCACTAAGTATTCCAGATCATCACAGCAGAGGTGCTCCTTCACAATGACTAGCGTACACCACCTCTCGTTGATATACACAGTGACGCCTCCCCCTCTCTCCACGGTGTCCTTCCTGTCTCCTCTGACCAGTGAAAATCCGTCGATATTCACATTTTCATCCACGCCTTTTTCTTGAAGCCAGGTTTCGGTTAATGAAATGAAGCCACTCTCTCTGAAGTCCCGCATGAACTTGCAGTTTGCAGCAACTTGGCGGCCATACGTATTTGTGCACCTGCTCGGCCGTGCACCTTGTGACCGCCGCCACCACAGCTATTATCACCCAAAGCAACATGATGTATTCACTCAGCATATTCACGACGTTCTCCTCTTGAACACAAACTTTCGAAGCATTGCTGCATGCCTTTTAGAATCAGTTACCCATAAAAAAATAAAAAAAAAAAATAAAAATATGCTAAGAAATACCGAGAAAATACCGGCTGTCACAAGCTGTGACAGCCGACGTGCAGTGCCACCTATATTAACGGTGCATAGATAATATAACATAATTTAACCATATTTAATTTATAAACAAGATTTAGATGATAAAAAGTCCTACTTTAATGATTAACTTAAAGTTTCTATATCAATATTTTTCTTCCACTTTCAAGTTTTGAAAAGATGATATAATGAAATAAATTTTCTAATCCTACATTTTTTTTCAAGTTCTGGAGCTTTAAAAACGTGAAAAAAAATTATTCCAAAATTTTAATGTAATAATGGTAATTATCCGTATTAAAATATTCTTTTGAGCCTATAGTAACGGTGCATACATGATAAAATTTTACTTTAATTATATTTCAAAACCAAAACCTTTATCTGATAATGGAGATATGTTGCTTAGTTAAAGACAAGATCAATTCAAAAATATAATAATATCAGTGCTCGCTCCAACGAATTTGCTGGTAAATCTCTGCAGAGCACCAGGGCAGCATGTCCCTCACCCTCCACAGATGGCGTGTTTTCGGAAAGCAACATCTCTAATCGTAAATTCTATTCATTTGATATATTCTTTATTGAGTCCTTAGTTGCTTTAGATAGAGCTGCAAGTGTCGTAGTCCAGCCATGAGTTGAGAGATGAACACTTTAACTCTTGACAAAGACGCATGCAATCACTTGTGTGTACCTTATTGCTGCTTATGGCTGCGGCTGACACCCGCAGCTCCTTCCTCCCCATGTCACTGACGCTGGTATCAATATCAGCTACTTTTGATGCACAGCTTTCTTGATGTAGCGCTTTCAGTTAAACGGTTTCAACTGTGTCTGGAACAGTTAAAGGAGATGGACACAACTGATCTCCCTTTACCCAAGCATAGGAATGAGACTGGAAAACCTACATCTGTAATACGAGCTGTGTGTACGTATGTATTGTGAAATAAGGAATAATGAAAGCTACTATATCGTGTTCAAAATAGTTTCTTGTACTGCTATTTAATTCGGTAATCCTTTTGACAAAATTTATGTAGTTCCTTCGCTGATTCAGTGGCAAAGGTACTTTTGTGGTCGCTCTGGGATTGATGTTCTTCTAAGCTGTACAAGTCATGTCAGGAACAACCCCGATGAAGTGAGTCAATGTGTACTGACGCAGAATCACAACCATGATCTCCGTTACATATTATTTCTACCTTTGTAAATAGTACAGCCTCTGTCACGGGTTTGAATGTTGCACCATCATACTCCGGCAACCTACCCATCAACACTCCGAAATTGTGCATGCGTCACGCTTTGGGAATATCTATCATCATTACCAATATATGAAAGCAGCATTTATTATTTATTATTTGAAACGCAAATTGCCTATACTTGACGATATCCGCCATTGGCGCCTTTATATACTACTAATAGTAATGAATATTCCTGAAGCACCCTGCAGGCAAGCTTTCTGTCACAGTGTTGACGGGAAGAACGTAAAGCAGCATCAGACCCCGTGACCATGACTATTGTCTGCCAACTATAAAAAGATTAACCTGACGTTCAGCAAAAGGAACATTTTCATTCAACATAACATGATTCAGAAGACGCGTCTCGTAATTTTGGTTATTCCTTTCGACTGTACTGTTTGGGAGAGGGAAATTTCATTGTGCCTTTCTTTCGGCGTCCTCCAATAATTTTTAGTTGTCAATGGCCAAAGCCCTTCTTACATATAAATAATTAAAAGAACAATATCCCCTTGTATTGTGCACGAGTTTCTGAGAACGAACAGGAGCAACAAACACCATGGCCACTGAAACGGACACAATATCCCTGGGCGTGACGGACCAAATGCCACGCCACACTGCCTTGACACCCACACACAAGTTAGGAATTCCACCCCCGGACATTCCATAGAGGTAGAGTGACCAAAGTTGAGGCACCCATATATGAATCTCTCTCTCTCTCTCTCTCTCTCTCTCTCTCTCTCTCTCTCTCTCTCTCTCTCTCTCTCTCTCTCTCTCTCTCTCTCTCTCTCTCTCTCTCTCTCTCTTTCAGTGTGTGTGTGTGTGTGTGTGTGTGTGTGTGTGTGTGTTTTATATATAAGGGACACCGGCCAAGGGCAACAAAAATCTAATAATAAAAAAAAAGCCCACTGAGATGCCGTTCCCCAACTGGCTCCGAAGCGGTAGTCAAAAATTGAAGAATAAGTGTCTTGAAACCTCCCTCTTGAAGGAGTTCAAGTCATAGGAAAGTGAAAATACAGAAGCAGGCAGGGAGTTCCAGAGTTTACCAGAGAAAGGGATGAATGATTGAGAATACTGGTTAACACTTGCATTAGAGAGGTGGACAGAACAGGGTTGAGAGAAAGAGTTCTTGTGCAGCGAGGCCGTGGGAGGAGGGGAGGCATGCAGTTAGCAAGATTAGAAGAGCAGTTAGCATGAAAATAGCGGTAGAAGATAAAAAGAGATGCAACATTGCGGCGATGAGAGAGAGGCTGAAGAGAGTCAGTTAGAGGAGAGAAATTCATGAGACGAAAAGCTTTTGATTCCATCCTGTTTAAAAGAGCGGTATGAATGGAACCTCCCTTTAGTTATGTGAAGCATACACCATACATGGAATGATAAGGCCCCTGTACAGAGTTAGGTGCGGGGGGGTGGGGTTGTGAGAAAAACTGGCGGAGTTGTCTCAGAACACCTAACTTCAAAGAAGCTGTTTTAGCTAGAAATGAGATATGAAGTTTCCAGTATTGATTATGAGAAAAGGACAGACTGAGGATGTTCAGTGTAGAAGAGGGGGACAGTTGAGTGTCATTGAAGAAGAGGGGATAGTTGTCTGGAAGGTTGTGTTGAGTTGATAGATGGGGGAATTGAGTTTTTGAGGCATTGAACAATACCAAGTTTGCTATGCCCCAATCAGAAATTTGAGAGATCAGAAGTCATGCGTTCTGTGGCTTCCCTGCGTGAACTGTTTACTTCCTGAAGGATTGGACGTCAACGAAAAGACGTGGAAAAGTGCATGGTGGTATCATCAGCATAGGAGTGGATAGGACAAACAGTTTGGTTTAGATCACTGATAAGTAGTAGGAAGAGAGTGGGTGACAGGACACAACCCTGAGGAACACAACTGTTAATAGATTTAGGAAAAGAACAGTAACCGTCTACCACAGCAACAATAAAACGATCAAAATGGAAACCTGAGATGAAGTTACAGAGAGTAGGATAGAAGCCGTAAAAGGCTACTTTTGAAATGAAAGCTTTGTGCCAGACCCTATCAAAAGCTCTTTGATATGTCCAAGGCAACAGCAAAAGTTTCACCAAAATCTCTAAAAGAGAATGACCAACACTCAGTATGGAAAGCCAGATCACCAGTTCAGCGGCCTTGACGGAACCCATACTGGCGATCAGATAGAAGGTTGTGAAGTGATAGATGTTTAAGAATCTTCCTGTTCAATATTGATTAAAAAACTTTAGATAGGCAGGAAATTAAAGCAATAGGACGGTAGTTTGAGGGATTAGAACGGTCATCCTTTTTAGGAACAAGCTGAACACAGGCAAACTTCCAGCAAGAGGAAAAGGTAGATGTTGACAGACAGAGTTGAAAGAGTTTGACTAGGCAAGGTGCAAGCACGGAGGCACAGTTTCGGAGAACAATAGGAGGGATACCATCAGATCTATAAGCCTTCCGAGGGTTTGGGCCAGCAAGGGCATGGAAGACATCATGGCGAAGAATTTTAATAGGTAGCATGAAGTAGTCAGAGGATGGAGTTAGATGTTAAAAAAATTTGACACTTTTTATTAATGAAGGAGTTTTTGGCTAGCTGGAGAACAGACTTAGCATGGTTTCGGGCAGGAATATAAATTCCATGAAATTCTGGTGAAGGATGGCTCCAGTACCAAGTCTCTGACATGGAAGCAGTAGTCATTCCAAGGAAAATCAGCAAAATACCTCATCAGGTCCCCCCAACTAGCAGAGGCAAAACGCCAGAGGGGATCCTGAGGAGGGATTGGAGCGATAGGATAAGATACAGATATGAGATTGTGATCAGAGGAGCCCAACCGAGAAGAGAGGGTAACAGCATAAGTAGAAGGATTAGAGATTAGGAAATGGTCAAGAATGTTGGGCGTAACACCTAGACGGTCAGGAATACGAGTAGGGTGTTGCACAAATTGCTCTAGGTCGTGGAGGATAGCAAAATTGAAGGCTAGATCACCAGGAAGGTCAGTGAAGGGAGAGGAAAGCCAAAGCTGGTGGTGAACACTGAAGTCTCCAATAATGGAGATCTCTACAAAAGGGAAGAGGCAGAATATGCTGCACTTTGGAAGTTAAGTAGTCAAAGAATTTCTTATAGTCAGAGGAGTTAGGTGAGAGGTATACAGCACAGATAAATTTAGCTTGAGAGTGACTGTAGTCGTAGCCAGATGGTGGAAAACTCGGAAGATTCAAGAGCGTGGGCACAAGAGCAGGTTAAATCACTGCACATATAAACGCAACATCCAGCTTTGGATTGATAATGAGGATAGAGAAATAGGAGGGAACAGAAAAGGGGCTACTGTCAGTTCCTTCAGACACTTGTGTTTCAGTGAGGAAAAGATGAGTTTCAGTAGAGGAGAGGTGGTGTTCTACAGATTGAAAATTAGATGTAAGACCGCGAATGTTGCAGAAGTTAGTGAAGAAAAACTTGGGGTGTCAAGACACTTAGGGTCGATAGCAAAGGAGCATTCAGACCTGGGGACACTTGTGGTCCCCTTCCTAAATGGTGACTCAGAGGCTGGTGTAGGAGTCGCCATGATAATTTTGAATTTTGAGTGAAGGGTGTGTGTGTAATGAGGTGCTTGTAGTTTTGTGTGAAGGAAGAGTTGTCTTTAGAGGCCAGGCTGTGTCTGTCCCCTTGTGCTGTGAGACACAAAGAGAAACGTTCAGTGAGGTCACAGCTGGGTTTAATGATAAGTTCACAGCACCCCCTGATCCAGTGCTTTAGACCTCACTCGGAGTAACTGTCGTTTCGGCAGGTGCCTAC
The DNA here is from genome assembly GCF_035594125.1 of Scylla paramamosain. Taxonomy (NCBI): domain Eukaryota; kingdom Metazoa; phylum Arthropoda; class Malacostraca; order Decapoda; family Portunidae; genus Scylla; species Scylla paramamosain. The sequence continues at coordinate 5,607,730 of NC_087165.1, forward strand.
TGCCTCCTCCATCATGTGTGTGTGTGTGTGTGTGTGTGTGTGTGTGTGTGTGTGTGTGTGTGTGTGTGTGTGTGTGTGTGTGTGTGTGTGTGTGTGTGTGTGTGTGTGTGTGTGTGTGTGTGTGTGTGTGTGTGTGTGTGTGTGTGTGTGTGTGTGTGTGTGTTTATGCAATCAAAGGGTATGTCGAAAACTCAGCAGTTTTCATTAACTACTGCGTAAAATTGGAGAAAACTTTCATCGGCAATAGTGCTATACAACACATAAAATACGGTGTGTGTGTGTGTGTGTGTGTGTGTGTGTGCGCGACTGCGCCTGTATACGAGTACATATTTAACTTTTTTTTCATACTACGAACAACGTATGTTACAAGTACTTCGTAATAATGTAAAAGTTAATAAACAGTGCAAACTTTAATGATTGAGAGCGACGCTTGCGCGGATGGGAGCAACAGCGGACCAAAGACACAAATACCTGGCAGCCAATTGTGGGGCAAGATATGAACACAGCGTCGCCTAGAGGAAAAGTATCCAGAATATTGCCCACCACACACCTGCCCAGTGATGTTGTGCTTGGTCCTTGTGAGAATTTTGACTCACCGGATGAACACTCAAGAGCGAGAACTCACCTGCGAACACAAAACATAGAAATATTAATTAAGAAATTACTATAAAATGTTATTTTATCAAATGTACCTATGAGCAGGAAGGAAAGAAATATTAATGAAGAAATAATGATAAAATCCCGTTACTCAGTGAAGTATCAGTGAACACGAAGGAAAGAAATATCGATGAAGAAATAATAATAATAATAATAATAATAATAATAATAATAATAATAATAATAATAATAATAATAACAATAATAATAATAATAATAATAATAATAATAATAATAACATCTTGACTTTCCAGTATTGCAAATTACAAATCATTGGAACGTGTTGGCTTGCAGTGGAAGGTGAAATAAAACATGCTTAACCACGTGGCGACGCTGCAATCTTTTTATACGAGGGAAAACAACAAATTTTCCCAGCTATTCTTTTTGCTAGTAACCAGTGTTCTGTTACCAATAAAAGAGGATTCAAAACCCCATGAGATGGAAGAGAAGGGTCTAAAAAGTGCTTTACGCAAGTCAAGGGCCAGCGTGTTTGGCGCGGCGGGACGGAACCAAATGACCTGAACGATATTGGTGGAGCCTCCGACACCACGATGAATGTGTGTGTGTGTGTGTGTGTGTGTGTGTGTGTGTGTGTGTAGGTCGGTGGGTGGATAGGTAAGTGGGTTAGTAGTGTTTGTTAGTACACAGGGGCAGGAAATGTTGATGAGTTTTAGTTGACCGAGAAAACAAAACAAAACAAATAAAATAAGTAAATAAATAAATAAATACAATAAAACAAATAAATAAAGGGAAATAAAATAAGACCACGTAAATAAAAGTAAGCATCGGAACTTAGCTGTTATATACCTGGTCTTTTCAGGAATCTATGAAGCACAAGTACAACTCATAAGTACAAGCAGGTGTAATTTCTTGCCTACATAAACGCACAAAACACACTACAGCAGCACCGGAACACAACCTCCATTTAGAGCATAAAGCTACGAAATTAATTGCCTAGTCAGAAAGGCACTGCATGACACTTCTATTTAAAATGCTACTGAAATATGGAGCCAAAAATAAAGACAACCAATATCTGTCCTTCGTTTACATTTAAATGGTGACGCTATTTAGTAGAAAGCTTTCTGGTCGGGAAGATGAACGAGTTATTCAATTTATTAACTTCCCTTTCATGTGCAAAGCTGGAAAGCAAGCATTACAAAATATGTTTAATAATGAGATTTTGAACTTCTCTTCCCTTACCATTTTCCCCCCGCGTACAGAAAATGGGAAAAGGGTTGGAAAGGAGGCATTAGGATAAGTGTTAAGTAAGTTATTCAGTTTACTAGTTTTCCGTTCATATGCAAAACTTTGAAGCAAGCACTATAAAAAAAATATGTTTAATAATAAGATTAAGAATTATTATATGCCCCCAAGACTTTTCTCCTGTATATAAAATAGGAAAGGTGCATTAAGAAACGTATTAAGTAATAGGGATTCAAAATGTCCCTGTATTTTCTAGTGGTCTTTCTCTTGTAAATAAGGCAGCCAAGTGTACATTAAGAGTTCAATTGTGGCACGGGGATGTACTAGAATAAGCGTGGCGTTCCTCGCCTGTCGTACACACTCACTAAAACAGTCAGGAAGCTGAAAACTCCTCCCGTGGGAACTTTTATACTCCCACAAACGAAGGAAGAAAAAGCGGAGTGCAAAAAAAAAAAAGGGATTAATTTTTTTGTGCGTTGTTTTCTTTCTTCTCTTCGTTTTTCTACTTGTTCACTAGGATGCACCAAGCAGAAATGCATTTTTTATCATTTTTTTTTTTTTGTTCACTTATTCACTATTTTTTTATATTTTATTTATGTTTTATAAAGCAAGTCGGAATGATACACACACACACACACACACACCTGTCACACTTTCACCTATTTTTAATTAACAACATTCGTTCGTCAAAGGCACTCATTTCTGAGAAACTCTTACATATCTTTTGTAGATTGCTTAACGTCTGTCTTCGTCTTCATTTGAGAAATTCACACTTCATAACTAAAAGACACAACATGGCGTCGCAACACCAAGGTCATACAGCGACTGGGAAACTGCCAAAACATATTATCAGCCACATGAGCACTTTACCACCGAGACACCAAACCCCCTGGAACACACAAGATGAGAGGCATAAAGGATGTGTGAACGGAGCAGTGGACGTAAAGTTATATCCTCGTTCTAGCGGCGTAAGAGTTTCGAAGGTAACAAAGTAACGAAGTACAAAACACTAGTGAAACGTAACGGCCACCTGGTACTTTTGTGTAATCATCGCAACACATTGTACGCACCACGGTATTTTTTTTTTTCTTTTTTTACGTAGAATCGCTAACGAGAGCACCTGGTTTTTTTTTCTTGATATTTTCCTGCACTACAATTGTTACAGTTAACAATGATGAAACTTTCTATTATTGTTGTTAATATTACTGTTTTTCTTCTTTATTTTCTTCTTCTTTTTCTTCTTGTTTTTCTTGTTTTTCTTCTTACTCCGGAATCGAGTCCTTGCAGAGAAACTAATCCCATTACTATAGTCGTCTAGTTGAAATGGATACTATAGAATCAAAATATAAGGTAGAGGAAGCGCCTTATCAGATGACAATGAAGGACTTTAAGAAACAAATAATATAATTGCATTTACCCTCCTTAGTAGATGTAGACCTCAACTCTTTCTTACTTTCCTCTCACATTCCATGTTGTTTTTCTATGGAACAGGGTACCATTTCCTTTTTTTCCAGTCAGCTTAGGGATAGGGTTGGTGGGTGGGGGAGGAGCCTTTTTCTGTACTACCCTGTCTCTCCCACTAATAGTTAGCGTAGAATAGTTACCGAGACAGCCTAGTAAGGACCTAAGGGTCTGTTGTTGTTTGAACTCCCCTTGTATATTCGGAGTCGTAATCGTATTAGTAGAAGCAGCAGTAGCAGCAGCACCAGTAAAAGCCACCATTACTTTTCCACAATCCAATAATTTAATCCGATTCCTTACCGTTATTCCTCTCGTACACTACGCCACTAAGATAACCACACATTCATTCATTTCCACACGAGAACACTGCACAGTCACATTATTCCTACCATCACGGAACTTATAGGATGAGGGCGTGATGGCGCGATCGGAAATTTAATAGCGTGGCGACAAATAGAAGAGGTGTTAAGGTTATCCCTATTGTTGGAAGGCAATTAGCGGCTGGGAAATCGGTAAGGGTTTGAATTCAGAGGGACGCGTCGGCACACTCCCCGCACGCTATTCCCGAAGCCTCGCACAAAGGTTTCGCTCACCCGATTGATTTTAATGACAATATTCCTACGCGACCTGAATGGTTTTAGTTAGATTGAGGCATGTTATATTGCCGGTGTGTGTGTGTGTGTGTGTGTGTGTGTGTCACTGATGGGAGTTACTTTATCTGCATTTATTACACTTTTTTTTTTATTACAAGCGTGTCCAGTTTTAAAATGAGTAAAAAAAAATCAACTCGCATTCTAAATTAAACTCGTCATTTTTCACAGAATAGAATAGAATTTCAAAATTTAAATTACAACCTGACGCACCGTTGAGGGTGTACGAACGGTAGGTACAGCATGTGCTACAGCAGCCCTGCCTCAGCCTTCCTGCCTCCAGGTTAAGGCGTTAAGGTGCTGTCCGCCAGGTGTGCTGTCCGTGGAGGAGTTACGAGCTCAAGTTTGAAGCGCAAGAAAACGGTGAAAAAAAAAAGTTTGAGCAGCTGCCCCGAGCACTTTCTCCCCTCTTTGCGGCGCGAGGAAGTGTACATCTGAGGCGGCGTTGCTGCGATGGAATGAGAGTTGGGGTGGACCAACATGGCGAGTGACTGTGCAGTTTGCTTTATACAGCTGATAAACTTTCCTCATCATTGCTTACTTTACAAGCTCAGAAACTCAATCTTTCGCCACTACTATCCCTGGTAAGAATCCAGCAATAATCCAGCACGATATCGTAATGAACCCTCACAAGATGGGCTGTGGGATGCTATGTACGGCAGGAGCTGTGGCAGGGAGGGATATTCTACGTTTATCATGGAGTTTGAACACTAGTACCGCCTCCTCGATGTCAACCTTGAAGAGCAACTGTGAGGGGAAAAACAGGCAGGAAAATATAATCATCTAATCATCTGAACACTAAACATAATGCAAGGTTCAAGAGGTGCAGCGCCAGGATTTCCAGGTGCTGGGTCTTTATTTATAGTTCTGGATAGAGGAAGAGCCACATTAATTCAATAATGGCTTGCCTGCATGAGGACAGCATGTTATCATCTACAGCGCCTCACAAAGTAAAGAAATCAAAGTGGTGTACTGAAAGGGAACCCGGGGCGTGGGATACGTCAGTGTCATTACATTGATGTAAAATAACGCAAGTGGGTCCCAGGGGCTCGATATTTCTGCAGTTGACTGGCCGATGTAATCAGGGAATTACTTCAGTACAGGAGGCACATCACGGAGCAGCTTATCTTAATGTTCAGACCTGCCTTTCTTTACCTCGGGGAGACACGACATTGGCCACCACTGGAAGAGATTAATTTTCCACGAAGCGAACGTCATGGAAATCGGCAGAGACACGTTTTTGTTCTGATCATTTCAGCGAGGAAGAGCAGCACTAACAGCAACCATCACCACTAGCAAAACAACAACAAAACAGCAGCCAGAGCAGAAAGACGAATAATCCCGAAATGAGCAGCCACCTGAGTACACCCTCGCCAGCCACCCTTCGTCCAGCGTTGGCTCTTAATCGCACCTTTCGGTTCATCGTCAAAAATCGAACGTTCGACGATTTGTTTTTCTCTTGTCTTGTGCCTCGACAATGTATAGTCTATTAGTTAAGTATCCAATTACCTATCACTCCGCTAGACAAAATAAATGCAAGAAAAGTTCCAAACACGAAAAAAGTGAGCGAGAGATTAGTTCTTCCCCCAGAAAGTCTGCCAGTTGCCTATCAACGCAGCAATAAGCTGGCAGATCCGGGAAGCCAATTATACTAATTTGGAGGTCATTTACAATGCTCAGGACCCCCGCAAGCGCGCGCCATTTAATACGCTGAACTCCGCCGAGGCAGATATTGAATTAATTAATTCCTGGGATGTTGTTGGTGACCACATGGTGTGTCGCTTTGCCGCGCAAACACGATTTTGTCTAATTTGTTACTATCAATAAGTTAAAGTGAAAGTCACGGTTAATGATCATTGACAGATTCACTACCGTTTTGTAAATTAACAAAACTTTATGCACTTCTGGGCAAAATATGTACAGCTTCGTGAAAGGGAGAGGTGAGAAAACTAATGACATGGACAAAATGTTACAAGGTAGTGAACAACAACAACAACTACAACTAAACATACACAAAGATATTTTCATATTTACCATCGGAAAGGAAAAACGAGGATGATATTTCAGGTGCTGCACCGAAAAAAAAAATCTTATTTTTATAAAAGATATATCAATGTAAATGGAGAAGGGGAAAATAAAAGATATATCAATGTAAATGGAGGAGAATATTATTCACCCTGCTATTTTTTTTTATTTTTTATTTATTTATTTTTATTTATTTTTTTTCGGCGGCCTACCAAACGACATGGCTATATTACTCATGTTCCTGGAGACGCTGAACACGCCTCCCTTACCAAGCTGCCTTACGAGTATATTCATCCGTCAGACGCTTACACAACACATGATGCATAACATTCAAGTCTCGCCAAAGAATGACTATCATATGAATGCCATGGAGTGGACTAATTCCTCACTTTAAGAGTCACCCAAATCAAGCTTCTATCGTCACGGGCCTTACAGAAAACGTATCAGAGTAAACATCTGCTATTGTTGCTAATATTACTAAGAGACCCGGACACCTTACTCCTGCCATTGCTGTCTGTTTATGTTGCAATTCATTAACGCAAGTCTCTCTCTCTCTCTCTCTCTCTCTCTCTCTCTCTCTCTCTCTCTCTCTCTCTCTCTCTCTCTCTCTCTCTCTCCCTCTCTCTCTCTCTCTTTCCGAGTTTCCTAAGGTCAATAGTAAATTTGCCACGAGTAATACAATATATAAAGATGCGGTCACTATTCAGAAATTTTCATCCATTACATAAATCTCAGTGAGACCGGACACATCATTAAACACCATATCGATTGATGTGTGGAACAGACCGTCGACTCCTGAGAAAGTTTGACTTCTAGCGAGTTGAAATTGGTAGTTCTCTCGTAAGGCGATGCTAGTGATTTTGGCGGGCATTCTGCGATGGGTGTTTGGCGACATTCGGTCATCGCCTATCAAAACATTATACTGGTTCAATACCCACTGGAGGACAAAGCTTACTGGAGGACAAAGCTAGAATATAACAGTGTGTGTGTGTGTGTGTGTGTGTGTGTGTGTGTGTGTGTGTGTGTGTGTGTGTGTGTGTGTGCCGCGCGTACACGACTGAAAGGTTTCCCATTTTTCGCACAATAAGGGTACATCGAACCTAACCGAATCTCCAATAAAGAGGCACACCATCACTGATAACGGACTGAACCAAACTTTTAGCACGTCCCGGCCAGCTGCTGCCAGGCCACTGCTGCGGCTGTCACTTGGCCATCACATTATTTTGCCCTCAAACTAGGTGCACCTCCGTAAAACTGCCGCTGAGATTCTTTAGATCACGCCTGGACTGGCCCTCAATCAGGAGACGATCAGTCTTTTCAGCATGAGAGAGAGAGAGAGAGAGAGAGAGAGAGAGAGAGAGAGAGAGAGAGAGAGAGAGAGAGAGAGAATTCTCCCAACATAATATATAATGAAATAAATTCCTGTTTTTCATCCATAGGTCAAGAGTGGACAGAAACTTAGATGTATCTAATATGCAACCAGTACATTATTTACGTGGTAGATTTCTTTTCATGAATCTGCTTCCTACGAACCCTGAAAAAATCACCAGAATTATCAAACAACTGTCCTGGTCATGTCAATGTACATGTTAAAGTTTTAAAACTTGCTGTTTAAGTAATATCTTCTGTTTTATCCAACCTAATTAACACCTCATTCCAGCATGGAATATTTCATAATACCCTGAAAATAGCTAAAATCATCCCTGTCCATGAAGGTGGGAATAAACTTCAGCCTTCAAACTATCGCCCAATTTCAATACTCTCAACAATTAGCAAAATTATAGAAAAGGCGATGTATGGTAGATTACATTTTCTGAATGAAAACAAGATTTTACCTATAAACCAATTTGGCTTTCGAGAAATATTTTCTCCACAAGCAGCAACAATGAAACTGATTAATAATGTGTTTCAGTAATGATAAAGCTCTTTTCATAATTGCTGTCTTCTTAGATCTAACAAAAGCCTTTGATAAAATAAATCATACAATATTAATGCAAAAATTAAATTTCTATGGCATCAGGAATGAGTTGCTAACTTGGTTTCATAAGTATTTAAATGGGACAGAGCAGTTTGCAAAAAATAATGATATAAGACCTCATAATCAAATAATTAAAAAAAATGGTGTTCCACAAAATTCCACGTTAGGGTCCTTATTGATTTTATTATATATTAATGACTTTCTTAACTAGACCGATATTTTGAAGTTTATTCTGTTCGCAAATGCCACAACTATTTTTCATTCTGAGCCAGTGAGTAAAACACTTGAAATTATTCACAATCAAGAACTTGTTAATATATCAAATTGGTTATTAACAAATAGATTATCATTAAACATTAAAAAGATACATTTTATGCTGTTTGCAGGGAATAAACGTATTAATCATGATATTGTAATAAGATTGGGAAATAATGTAATAGAAAGAATACCTTCTACAAAATTCCTTGGGATTATGAATGATGAAAAGCTGCTATGGAAATTTCACATTAATTATATACATGATAAAGTATCTAGATCAATTGGAATAATTATTAAAGGTAAAGGACTACTTACACACAGAAACTCTTTTGCTTTTATATCATAGTTTAATTTACCCTTACTTTCACTACAGCAATCTTGTTGGGGGCTCCGCAATTCACCCTTTAATATTATTGCAGAAAAAAGTCATTAGATTAATTTTTAAGTGCAGGATATAGACCACACTAATCCTTTATCTGCTGATCTCTCAATTCTCAAACTGCACGATATACATACATTAGTACATTAGAGTTGGTCAGATTTGTAAATAGTCAGCTGCAGACTCCACATGTTTTACATTTAATAGTTTACAGTATACATAATCAAACACTAAGAAATCAAAATCATTTGAGACCTCCACAACTAAGATCAGAAGCTTCTAAAAGATTGGTAACATATGCAGGATATGTTCAGTGGAACAGTTTGCCAGAAAACTTGAGATTACTACAAAGCGATGTGACTTTTAAATTGAAAGTAAAGAAATATTTCCATATCAGTTATAATCATACTTAAGTTTGTACATTATTATACAATTAACTTAGATAACTGTATATCCGTCATGTTATATAGCTTTTATGTAGTTTGGTCGATGGTATTATTCTGCCTTAAAATTGCTTGTCATATATATATATATATATATATATATATATATATATATATATATATATATATATATATATATATATATATATATATATATATATATATATATATATATATATATATGTGTGTGTGTGTGTGTGTGTGTGTGTGTGTGTGTGTATACTTTAGTGGTTATGTTTAGTTATATTATTATTAATGTGGTATCCTAAAATAATTTAATTAAGCTGAGCTCTTTAAAAATATTTACCCAATCAAGAACCTCTACCTTGTATTTCAAGTAGATAAAACTTATTTTACATGTAAAAGTACATATATACTAGGCAAATAAAAGTTTTTTACTTTGACTTTGAGAGAGAGAGAGAGAGAGAGAGAGAGAGAGAGAGAGAGAGAGAGAGAGAGAGAGAGAGAGAGAGAGAGAGAGAGATTCTTTATTTCCACCAAGATGGCTATTACACATATATTACAATTATCATAAATCTATGCAGATGTTATATACGGAAATATTAAACTAATAAAACATATTCATACAGAAGCAAAAACATAAAAGAATAAGAACGCAGCACAAAAAATGTAAATAGTAAATTTGATATCGTACATATTCAGTATAAAAAAAAAAGAAAAAAAAATCTTGTCTAGCCTTAAAAGTAGTGAGAGTAGGTGCCTGTGTCAGGAAGGGCGGGAGAGCATTCCACAGGTATACCACGTGTGTGTGTGTGTGTGTGTGTGTGTGTGTGTGTGTGTTGGTGCGGGCACGTACAGCTGGTGCCTCTGTCCCGTCACACTACATGTTACAGCTTGTCCACTTTGAAAACATAAAAACCAATCTGGATAAAGTCCTCTCAAAACTTTCAATACGGTTATGCCCACGTCCAACAAATGTTACTGTCTTACTTTCAGCCACTGCAGTTCCCTGAAGTCTGGAGATACATGGTCATATTTGTTGACTACTCCGACTGACACCCGCGATGTGAAACTTTGCAATTTTTGTTCACTAAATACTAATCTATCGTTAGTGGTCCCCCATATTTCAATACAATATTCAATCAAGCTTGAAATAAGTGTAGGTGTAATGATGATTCTGGTCTATTTATCAAAGTTATGACTTATTTTACTGATATACATTAAAATACCCATTATTTTTTTATTCATTTAATTGATGTGCACGTCAAAAAGCATGTAGCGATCAATGAAGATTCCTAAGTTCTTCACGTGTTTACTTGGGTATATTATGAGACCATTATATTTTATGGTAGTGTTAGGTGGAATGTTGGATAAAAGCTGACGATTTCCTATGAAAAGACATTGATGTTTTTAGATGAATTTAACAGTCCATTTCTAATACAATAGCGCCTATACTTTACAAAGAGTATATCCTCAGTGTCTTTAATAAATTGTTCAAGGTTATGTATGGTATTAGAATAAAAAAAAAAAAATGCGTATCGTCAGCATACTGAACAAAGAAACACTTAGCATGTGCAGATAAATCATTAACATATATACCAAATAAAATCGGAGCGAGGATCGAGCCCTGAGGGACCCCTAGCTAATGTTCTTTTTAGATATATTATTTTCGAACCGAACCGACATGCATCTATTATTCAAATAAAATTATCAAATAAAAAATCAATATTTAGTAGAGAAAGTTTATATAGAAGGGTTTTGTGGTTAGCGCTATCAAAAGACTTTGAGAGGTCACATAAGGTTAATAGTGATATTTTTTGTTGTCCATATTAGCGTATAACTGATCTGTAATAGTGGCTAGGGCTGTGTCCGTAGATAGTCTGCATCGAAAGACATGTTAACTATTAGAAAGTAGAGTATTAGATTCTAAGTAGTAAGAAAGCTGTTTAGCAACATTTTTTTCTAGTACTTTAGATAAAATGGGTAATATAGATACCGGCCTATAGTTGTTCAAAGAATCAGGATTACCATTTTTATCCAGAGGGACAACCGGTGCGTGCTTCCAGGCCGCGAGGGACACACATGTCACCAAGGACGTGTTGATACATGTGAGGAACGGGAGTATGACACAACGCGTCCCAGAGAAACCGTAACGCCATGTCGATTAAGCCGACAGAGCTGGTTGTAGTGAGGTCTTTAACAGTTAAAATGACTGTGTCAGTATTTACGGGCTCAGGTCTAAATGCATGATTAACATTAACATTAAAATGAGGACCTTCGATCGCAGATTCATCTTCATTTACTAGTCCTTCTTGGGAACGTCTGAACGTAGATTCTTCGACACTACAAAAGAATTTGTCAAACTCTTCAGCTTTATCACATGGGTTAGAAAAACTGTAACAATTATCTTTATTTTTTTTTATTCTGAATGATTTCCTCAATGACCTTCCGAGTGGTCGAAGTGTTCCCTTTGCACTCTTTGAGGTGGTCGTGGTAATGCTCAGCCTTAGAGTTTTCATTAACATTTTACCAGAATCTTTAGCAATTTTGTAGCGCTGACGTAATAAAGAGTTATTCGGGTCCTTTTTACATTCTTTATATAAATCATTACAGTTCAGCATTGCCTCACGAATATTATCACCCATCTATCGTACAGGTCTTCTTTGCACAGCTTTAGTAATAATTGGGGCACACATGTCAATGAATAAAAACATTATTAAAAATACACACTTGTTTGTCAATATCTTCGGTTAAAAATTTTATTCATATAATGATCATTGCCAAATTCAAATTTTTCAAATTGCGAATAGATTTGACAACAGATTGTTTCTCAGTTCACGTACATTAATAACAACAGACACTAGGTCATGGTCTGCAATGACTAGAGGAACATCATGTGCTAAGATTACATCAGGCTTATTAATTATTGTAAGATCAAGTAGGAAAGCGGAAATAGAGGGTGACCTGATGGCTTTATCAGTTACTTGTGTCAGGTTGTTGCTTCTTATGATCTTACTAACTTTATTTCCCGTTATGAGGACGTCGTCATTAAAATCACCAAGGATAAAAACACTTTTGTTGCGCAAATACATCATTCTAAAAACATCATGAATGTAATCAAATGACGTGGTCAGAGCTTTGGGGTGACGGTATACGCAACCAATGATAATGGCAGGCAGCTTCCTGCACTGCACCTGGACCCACACATCCTCTACGCCTGATTGTCTCGGTACATCAAGAATAATAACAGAGGAAGTCAAACTGTCACATACATATATACACACCCCATCTCTCCGGCCATTGTCACATCTAAAAATTGTACAACCAGGAATATTAATATAAGCATCTGGAGTGTTTGCATGAAATCATGTTTCACTAACGCATAAGACATCAACTAACATCATAAGACATCTTTTAGCAGTAGCTTAACCTCATCTAAACTAGATATCAATGACCGAGCATTAATGCATTCGACCGTTAGTGAGTCCTTTTTACTATATCACCGGCAGGCTCTTCATTGTCATCATCTCAACAGTAGTATCTACAAAGCCTGCTTTTATGTCCAAGAGAATGACATTGCTGACATAGAAGTTTATGACTGAACCTGCAGTTCGCCTGTATATGAATGAACTCGCCACAGTTATAACACCCTATCTTTTTATTGTACGTTTTATACTTTCCTGATACATTGTTAAAGCTGTTAAAAGAGCAATCTACATTATATGTATGCGTTCCGGTGTTGTATGTGTAGTGTGAGGTGCGGGAAAGTGTGCCTCTCTCTGGAACTTTGCGACTGTGAGGGATGCCTAGTGCCATACCTTGGTACATTTGCTCGGTGCTAAACCGAGCCAGGATGAGGTCCTGAGACGCTCCACTGAGGTGGTGTATATAAATTCTGGTGTGGCACTACTGCTGGGCTCGAAGATATACCGGCGTACGTTACGGGGGGGGAGTTGGGAAGAGGGAGGGGGAGGGGGTCTGGGGTGATGCCGTGTTCTGGGAGGGGGTTGGGAATAAAGAGGGGAGTTGCTGGTGTGGGGTGTGGGAGGTGGGCATGCTGATGACCGAACGAGGATCCCACCTGAGAAGTCGTTAATGGGACGAGCCCGTGAGGTGGCTGGGCGTACTGGGGGTTTACACTGCTCAAGTTTGTCGTAAAAAGAGGCATAGGGTGGGAGGTGTTGTATTGGTGTGGTAGATATTGTTGCCTGTCTTTTTCCGAGTTAAGTAATAAATCTTTGTCTTGGTTGACATTAGCAAAAACTGGAGTCATTCTCTTAATCTCATTCCAGTTTGAACAGAGCTGGAATTCTGGATACTGCTTGTCAATAGCATCCAGCAGTCTTATCACACCAAGTCTATCAAAAAATGAAAGGTGTGGTGTCTCTTTCAGTGCTAAAACACAATTCGTCCACAACACAGGTGCTAAGTCTGAACGAGGGGGACGTATGTATAAGTCTTACACCATTTGCGTCAGCCCATCTCTCTAAATGTTCCATGTAGTTTTCAATTTTACACCTTGTTTCGCTGCTGCTGCAATGGTGCAAACATTGATTTTCATATTGCTACATTTATCTTTAAGGTCACTTATAAGAGATCCTACGTTATCTAGTATCACCTCAGGAAGCAGGTCATCGAGCATGTCATATAATCCACAGTTTATCACACAAGTCGAAAGGACGCGAGAGAGCTTGTGTGCTACCCAATTCCTTAACTTGTCAAAGGTAGCCATGTTGATAGTCCTGACTATAGAGCTTAACACATGGTGAGTGTTATTATCTCCCAGCAGTAGGCAACTTGTGGGTGGAGAGTGCGATTTAATGTTTTCTTCTCTTTCTTGCACCTCTAGTTCGCTAACTCGGTTCTCCAAGAGTTCAAGAGTAGCGTAAGCGGTCTTAACTTCTGCGGATAGTAGTTCCATTTCTAAGACTTTTATTTCCAGTTTTGACAATATAATTTCTATATTTTTCTTTATTTTGATAGAGAAATATCACAGCTTTCCTACGATCCTCCGATCTCAACGCTACTTTGAATAAGAAAAGATAACCAGTTTAATTGTATCATTTTCATCAATGCAAATAATATACAATATGCAGGTTAATTTGCTCCACAAAGAATTATTCATCATAATTATGAGCGGCTGCCTCAAAACTGTTATTTGTATTTATATTCATAATACAATAAAACCATAAATCACGTAATAAAAGATCTTGAATATTATCAAGTGGAATAATTAATTAGCAAACGAACACTAATGAGCAATGTAATTATGACAATACAAATTGCTCTCCATGCTGCTTTTCAGTAAGTGGTCTTGCTAAAAGTTAATAATTAGAGTAGTTTTCCCAACTCTATTTCATTGAATTAATGGACTCGATGGCTTGTTCTCTCCCCTAATCATATTTTCTGAGATGTAATTTTTGGTTCTAGTACATAATTTATTATATTCAATGGAGCAACGTTATCAGCTGAGTTCCTATTAGTTTGCGCTGCCGCAGAGCGACATTTCTGATATCTATGGCCCGTTACCCTCTCCATCAGGAGAGATAGGCAGCACTTATAGTTATGATGAGGGACTGGAATACTAAAACTACTCTGAATATCAATAAACTTCGAGGACAAACTAATTACATTAACAACAAGAGGAAACGGAGATCAGAAAATATAGAAAAACATAATATGTCTTCCATTACCAAACAACATAGATCAACGTTTACATATATTTAGTGCAATGAAAAAAAAAAAAAAAAACATTTGTGACAAACCAAAATGGCGAAGTAGCTGAATGTAGGAGTCAATGCACCGTACAACTTTATGAAGACTTAGTGCATTGATTGATCATCGGAAGCTCACAGGGAAACGAGTCAGAAGCCAGCACCAAAAGTAACGATTGATGCAATTAAGATATAAAGACGATAGAGAAAGTACAACACATCGTAGATATTTTGATGCACACCGAGGTGAGAGATCATGGCAGACTTGTGCATTTATTTTTTCAATGTAAACATCTGGAGAATCACCTTAATTCATGGTGCTAAGTCCGTCTTTTTTTTTTTCTTTTTCGTTTGCTGGTTCTCTGCCTGTTTTTTTTCTATCTTTTTTTTTTTTACCGTCCGTTAGTCTGCTGTCTCTCTCTCTCTCTCTCTCTCTCTCTCTCTCTCTCTCTCTCTCTCTCTCTCTCTCTCTCTCTCTCTCTCTCTCTTCGTCTCAATCTCCCTGATCTGTATACGGAAGGACCTCAGTCCGACGCCGTAAGACCCGCGATCCCAGGAACCTCACTACTGATTATTTTCCCGACGCCATACAACGAAATAACTTGAGGCCCAAATGGTCCCGGTGCTAATGGCCCGCCGCCCCAGATGACGCCCCGCCCCGCCACACCAGCCCCGCACCACACCACCACACGGCATCACATTTTCTTCTCTCCACTTCTTCCTGGGGTGAGGCGATCCTTTGAGTCCTCTCCGGTAATAAGACCATGAGAGTGGAGATGAAGAGATACTGAGTAGATGAATGTTGTTGTTGTTGTTGTTGTTGTTGTTGTTGTTGTTGTTGTTGTTGATGTTCTTTATCCTCCATTTCCTTCGTTTTTACAATCCTGTGCTTCTTACCAAAAAACAGATTAGATCATCATGATGTTTCTTACTTTAGATTACAGAGTGTGAATTATCAAGAATAGTTATATATATATATATATATATATATATATATATATATATATATATATATATATATATATATATATATATATATATATATATATATATATATATATATATATATATATATATATAAGGACTAGCAAAGTTGTTGTTCGTTCATTGTTTTCATCCTTTTCCTCCTCCTCCCTCTTCTCCACCACATCTTCTTCTTCTTCTTCTTCTTCTTCTTCTTCTTCTTCTTCTTCTTCTTCTTCTTCTTCTTCTTCTTCTTCTTCTTCTTCTTCTCCTTCTTCCTCCTCCTCCTCCTCCTCCTCCTCCTCCTCCTCCTCCTCCTCCTCCTCCTCCTCCTCCTCCTTGTTAACATCGCCATCATAATATATCAACCTCAATGAATCCACAGCCATTATCTGTCTATTCCTGGCTATCCCAACAGAACCGTGCTATTGGCTGACTGTCGTGATTGTTGTCTGCCTTACTCTCTTCGTGCAGTATTTCCTTATTATCACGCAGTCATTATCACGTGAAACGCCGTAACGGATCTCATGTTACTGTCTAAGAAGAGGTCTAAGATAAATCAGAATTAATAAAAAAAAAAAAATTATATATATATATATATATATATATATATATATATATATATATATATATATATATATATATATATATATATATATATATATATATATATATATATATATATATATATATATATATATATTTTTTTTTTTTTTTTTTTTTTAGTGTGTGTGTGTGTGTGTGTGTGTGTGTGTGTGTGTGTGTGTGTGAACAGGGAGGGGAAGTGTAGGGTGTATCTGTTAATACTGTTAATAAAAGCATGAAAAAAAAGTGTTATAAATTTCTCACAAATCATATAAGGTTTCAGATTCACATTTTTGTATCCTCTTTTATATCGTAAAAAAAAAAAAAAAAGTGAATGAGGAAGTTAGATAACAGAAAGGGAGACCAATTCATTTATAACAGGATTTCTGCAAACCATCTTACTATTAACGTTAAACTATGTACGTATCAGAGAACTGGATATAAAACGATCGAGGCTTGCTCATCTCACCTTGCTGCAGCGGCCGGCAGGAAACAAGAGACAACACTCAAGATTTTGCAGGAAACGTGTACATGGAGAACTGATAGGAAATATTTTTTTTTAGTAAAGAAACTAAGTAAAGTAAAAAGAAGAAAATGAAGAAGAAATAAAAAAAAGAGTGATATATGTGACTCGTGTACAGTGCGAAGACACGACCAAATAAAATGGCGAGGGAGTGAATGCTTCATAGGAGTACGTCTGTTGCTCTTGGTCGGTTAAGTATTTGGATAAAAATTAGGTTTGCAAATAGGTGACGCACGAGTTGATCAAGCGTGCCACTGGGGAAGGGTATACTGGATCTTGAAAGTGTAAGTATCTGTGCACAACTTGCGTGAATCATTTTGAGCCAAAGTAAAAGGTTCACTGAAATATTAGTGTCTAGAGCACCATGTGTTGGGAGATCTGATGTCGGAAGGTGGCATATAACGATTATGATAAGTATCCCCTTGCTAAATATAGACCTTTTCTGTGTACATGGAGAGAACCAAAGAACATATGCAAAAAAGACCAAAAGGGCTATTGATATTATGTAATGCTAAACCACTTCAAGAGATACGAACCCTCCCGCAAAACCTGAGTGAATGTGTTCGGTAGACATCGGATATCTGTGCACTGATTTCTTTGAGATCTAGTTTGCAATAAAGTAAGATAAGTAAGATATGAAAATACGTTCAGTGCGGGACAAAACATCAAGGGATCTAGTGTACACAGAGGAGGATATAAAAATACAGTAAGTGAGGAAGAAAGGCATCTGATGAGCAAGTTTGTCGTATCTTTTTTAGGAACTCGCATGGTGAGAATTTAAAGGTCGTGGGTAGGGCAGATCACTTGTGGATACGCTGCTTTGTGTGGCGATCATTCTTAGGGCGAGGTTAAATGAGCTATGACGTTCCAATGAAAAATTATTACTATTAAGATTTTTTTTTTTTTAAGTGTAATAGTGGCAGGTCAAAGGATTTACAAAAAAAGAAAAAATGTCGAAAAAAGAGCCTGCTTCACTGCCACTTCCCCTGAAAAAAATAAGGGTTCCAATACGTTTAGCCGATTGAGTTACTATAAAAATAAAAGAATAAAAAATCCTGCATATCGTTTAGAACTTACTGGCAGTATTTTGTGCTAAAAGACCTGTATTTCCACGCAGGGAGCACACTGTTTCCTGGCTATAGTCGAGTACTGTGCACTGCCAACAAGGTACTACGACGGTAAGACCACACACTTTAAACTTCGTGTGTTTTTTGAGAGTGAATCAGGCGCTGATAATATACCTGAGAAAATTTGGTGTTAATTAGAATTTGTTAATTACTTATTCAAGCTACAACAAATATAGAGAGAACAGAAACACAAACATAAAAAGAACTAAATGATAATGAACAGCGATTTTTTTTTTTCCAAGGAGAATTACAATGCAGTGACAGAACGATGACATGGATGAGGACTGTAATTTAACTTTTATATAGACAACAAGGTCAAATCTGTGGCATACGCTAAACTGTACACTAAAAATACGAGGCTCCACCCTGTTTTTCTAGCATGTGAGGTGACTGTGTACGAGTATGTATTGGCTCCCACACACAACCCAACACGCGTGCCACAGCGGCATCAGAGGCGCGGCACCTTCCCTACTCCCCATGGCTCCAGTTACCCATTTGTTGACCAAACCACAAGGGAGAATGAACAGCCACATTTGTTTTACGGTGTAACAAGTACTGCCAACACAAAACTAGTTGTCTGACATTTTCATTCAGTTTCAGCCACACGGGTCTGGCATCACGTTCACTGTTTTAATATATGCATCGGCAGCAGCTCGCCTGAAAATGCACGTGGAGGGCAGCTTTATGTATCTAGTTTTCAGTTATCATATATTTTTTTCCAGTAATTATTAATTCCCAGTGACTATATTTCACGTCTAAAATACAGTGGAAGTAATAAAAAAAAAAAATAGTTAATCATATATCACAACGATTTTACTCTCTGCTTTGTCTATCGCTAGTTATTAAAAGTTGCCGTTATTCATCTTTCTTGCTTCCCTGTTGTTGTTGACAATGATAAATGTGCTGATAATCATTGCGTCCTCTATTACATATCCCATACTTGTGGTGGTGTATACCTAATGTGTGTGTGTGTGTGTGTGTGTGTGTGTGTGTGTGTGTGTGTGTGTGTGTGTGTGTGTGTGTGTGTGTGTGTGTGTGTGTGTGTGTGTGTGTGTATCAGAGAGAGAGAGAGAGAGAGAGAGAGAGAGAGAGAGAGAGAGAGAGAGAGAGAGAGAGAGAGAGAGAGAGAGAGAGAGAGAGAGAGAGATAAAATACAAAAATTCCACACGTAAACAAGTAATTATTTTTTTATTCTAGTTTAGTTTACTTTGTTTATTTATTTATTATTTATTTATTTTACTTATTTATTTATTTTATTTATTTTTTATTTTTTCTAGCGGAGTTGAATACAGTTGTCTCCGCGTTCGCCATCTGCTAACTAGGCAGCTCATTCATATTAAGGAAAACGTTCACTGCCATTCGTAGTGGTCTTTATGGTTAAAATGTTCCCTGACCTGAAATTTGCGGACAAAGAGCGCTGGGCCGATAGGTGATTTTGGGAAGAGAGAGAGAGAGAGAGAGAGAGAGAGAGAGAGAGAGAGAGAGAGAGAGAGAGAGAGAGAGAGAGGAAATTCAAAGCCACCAGAATTAGATCTTTGGCCAGGTTGGACCCGCCCCTGTGACACAAGGCTATTTACATATAATTTCGTGTGTGCGCATTTTCCAAAGCAACTGGATTTTTTCTCAATTTTTTTTTTGTAGATGTCTGAGTAACTGAAAATGTATATCAAATGGAGGAATGCATTAATGTCTGCTTTTCTTTTCCTTTTTGTGCGTGTATATGTGTGTGTGTGTGTGTGTGTGTGTGTGTGTGTGTGTGTGTGTGTGTGTGTGTGTGTGTGTGTGTGTGTGTGTGTGTGTGTGTGTGTGTGTGTGTGTGTGTGCGCGCGGACGCCTAAAGAAATGTTTCATGCCACGGTGAGTAACGTAGTTTTGTGTTGATCAAAGAGTAGAAAATGAAAAAGAATTGATAAAAGTTGGGTGAAGCCTTGCATGGGAGACCCAGGTGCGGCCACCCACGAGCAGGGGCAGGGCTGGGCGTTGCGGGGCGGAGCGGGGCGAGACGGGGCGGGGCGGGGCGGGGGCGTGGTAGGACGGGGAGTGGCATTTGGGTCCACTCTGCTCCTGCCTCAGATACTTTAAAGGCACCAAGGCGAGTTGCATTCTGGGGTATAGACGAGCAGCACAGCAGCCTACAGCATACAAATCAGGAACTGCTTTCTCAAACGTTTCGTCTCCATTTGGCTTACTTTCAACGGGCTGTGGTTGAAACTGTATGAGTTTCAAGGATCTTTATGACTCAATCGCTGGGCAAGCAAGGATTTCGCATCATCAATGGGGAAAACATTCATGAAAACCCGACTAATCATCTGTGTGGTCTTTGGAAATACTCCTGAAAAGAGCCTAAAGCATTTCAGAATGTGAACCTACCATGTATTTCTTCCCTCTTGAGAGACAACCAGAGACAGGAACGTGTAGCCACTGAACCTGGTGAACCAACCTCTCCCTGCAGCCCTAATAAGGCAGGGCGAGGCCGGAACACACCTAAACTTCTGCTTCCGGCCCCTCTCAAGACCTAAACAGTCTGGAAAACAGTACTGGGAGGCTTTGTCTTTACCTCGTCTCAGTTGATTTTAACACAAACTAACTTTTTTTTTCATTATTATTTAGAAAAGTTTTCACCATTAGACTTCGAAAAAAAAAACATTTGTAGAGCGGTGCCGAAAATAAGAAATTGCAGTAACTACGCAGCCTAATACTTTAAAGCCATCGTGGGTGCACTTAGCAATACATCGCCGGCAACGTAACTTGAGAGAAAACCATTAAACCTTTTACAGTCTTGCAGCGTACACAGGAATGTCTGCAGGGAATTTATTGAAACAACAGATTTTCAAACACTGCACAACCCTTACGCTGCTGGGAGGCTAAATGTTCTATTTTTTTCCATCTATTTATTATTTAAAAATTTCCATAAAAACAGATAACGATGAGACAAAATTTCTTCAAGCCATAAAATTCTTCAGAAGGAAATAATACTTACATTTCCCAGTTCTTAAGGGGATGATAACCTCACGGTTTTGCCCCTGCAAACTGGTAAGGGCTTCTGAAGAGACGGTCCTTCTCTTCCTTGCACGGTAACAGTTCCCCCTACATGTGACAGTGTGGTGAGGCATTAAGGGTGAACACCTCAACTTGTACCTCCACACAATTATGCACATTCAAACTTGGTCCACGCCATCAACGGAGGAGGTTCTTAGCCTAAGTTGACAAAACCTCTGGGAATTTAAGGTGCTGGAATTCTGTGTTATAAAACGAAGGCTTTTCAAACTTTCACTGTTAAAACATTTTAAAACGAAATGCATTCCTTTCTGGCACCGGCCCCTTAATCCACCCCATCCACTGTAACTATACTCAACATCCTAGCCGATCCAAGTCTGTACGTACCTCCTCTTTCCCACATTTCCACACATCAGAACATCACCTCATAATAACCTCCCTCCACAGCCTAACACAGTCCCTTCTGATACCCTCTAAGCCTTATCTCCGCCACTTCATCTTTCTAAATGCCACTCTGCAATCCCATATCTCGCCGCATCCTCAAACAGCCGCCTAGCACCTACTCAACCCTCGGCAGCTCTTCCCCAACCATCCCACATTCAACTCCCAGTCGAGGCCACCCAGCAGAGCCACTACATAATTCCCGGGCGATACTCAATTCCCCGCCGCAACATTCCATTACAATTTTTCTACAAAACTTCTACGTCCTGGAACCGCTCGTCCAGACCCGCTCCCTCCCTCCAGCCACTTCCCGCCACACCCTTCCAGGCACTCATCTCGCCCGTCCACCGCACCTCGACAAGTCCTTCTTTCCTAGTGCTGCTCCGCCCACGTCTCCAAAAGGTTCATGACCCCTACCACAGTTACAGATATATATTTTCTACTTCCTCGTTCCGCAGCTTGTTTCTTGAGAAAACGGAAAGGCGAGGACGGGGCAGAGGTGGAGCAGTGACCCTCTGAGAACGAGGTGTTGACGCTGGGACGATGAAAAGAACCAGGAGTAAATTGTTTGGTGCAACATCTATTCCACTTCAAAATGTTGGCAGAGTGACTTGTCTACGGTAGTGAGAAAGGCTCCGTGTGTGTGTGTGTGTGTGTGTGTGTGTGTGTGTGTGTGTGTGTGTGTGTGTGTGTGTGTGTGTGTGTGTGTGTGTGTGTGTGTGTACGCGCGCGCGCGCACGGGCCCCACCTAAAGCCATTAACAAAAAAGAACAAGGTCCGAGACGGTGGAGCATATTTTTCTGTGCATTCTTTTACGTACTCTCTCTCTCTCTCTCTCTCTCTCTCTCTCTCTCTCTCTCTCTCTCTCTCTCTCTCTCTCTCTCTCTCTCTCTCTCTCTCTCTCTCTCTCTCTCTCATTATTCTTTACTTCCTCATCGTAATCCTGGATGGAAGAAAATTCGCAAAAAGAATAATGCTAATGAGAGAGAGAGAGAGAGAGAGAGAGAGAGAGAGAGAGAGAGAGAGAGAGAGAGAGAGAGAGAGAGAGAGAGAGAGAGAGACCTTCATTACCATGGAGTTATACCCTCGCTTGTCAAGGAAGTTATCGATGGAAACAGTCTTAGTTCCCGATTCAGAAAACACGGAACGGCATTACTGGAGTCCGTTATAGACTGTTATCCTGCCGGTAAATCTATTCTCGGCTTTACCTGTCACGTCCACAGGCGGGATCTGCTTTGATCTTCCCCCTCAACACGTCTTACCAACTCTCAACAACTGTATGTATGTGTGTGCCTAGATATGTAGCTAACCACTCATACAAATACATATGGTACACTTACACGAAAAGAAATCTCTCTCTCTCTCTCTCTCTCTCTCTCTCTCTCTCTCTCTCTCTCTCTCTCTCTCTCTCTCTCTCTCTCTTAAACATGAAATGGAATGGGAACCACTACGAATACTAATTACGTACATATATAAGAAATTAATTTCCAATCAGTTTTGTTTTTACTTCAGTAAGACGCGGAAGTGTCAAGCAAGCAGTCTGCCTACATTCCCTTTATTGCCTCGATATTGCATCATTTGCTGTTTTTCTCTTTTGTAGTTATTATGTACATTTATTAATTATTGCTGTTTTACTTATAGTGTCACCCTTCTGTTTATAAATGCATGCGCTATGATCCAGTGCATTACTATCAGTTAGCCTACTTTCCGATTATGTTTCACAATGTGGATGATATAACAGCTTTACACAAGCAAGGTTCCTCTTTCTTTAATGTATACAGTACCTATATGTCTGTCTACTTATCTATCTATATTTCTCCTAAATTTTTTATTTACTTATTTATTCATTTCTTTATTTTAAAATGGCCACTTACTTATTTATTCATTTCTTTATTTTAAAATGGCCACCATAAATGATGATAATGATGATTACAACTTTCTTCATATAAGAAATGATAGCAGCAGTAATAGCAGCAGCAGTAGTAACAGCAGCGCCAGTAACAGCCACATAAACAGAAACACTGGAAAGACTGCGTAGAGGAGACGAAACGAGACAAGACGAGACGAAACAAATGAGGAAGGAAGGAAGACAAGAATGTAAAATAAGATGAGATGTCAAGGACGAAGGAAGAAGGAGGAGAAGGATGAGAGCAACATGGGAACAGGAGAAGCACCGGGAGATGGAAAATGCATTCAAAGTCCCTGGAAGGAGGAGGAGGGATGCACACTTGGTTGCAGGGGAAGAAGAATAGAGCAGGACAGGACAGGACAGGACAGGACAGGACAAGACAGTAGTAAAGGGTAAAGGTTGCGAGATACCAGCATAGCGTCTGCAACAGTGCTATGTGCTTGTTATATTGGACGCAAGCAAGACAAATGCACTCACTCACTCACCCCCCTAAACCCTCCTACACACACACACACACACACACACACACACACACACACACACACACACACACACACACAAACACACATATTAAGGACATGCTCAACAGGAGGGCAGTGAAAGCATCCAATATATGAGACTTGAATCTGATAGAATAAATGAATGAAAGATAAGTGTGTGTGTTTGTGTTTGTGTGTGTGTGTGTGTGTGTGTGTGTGTGTGTGTGTGTGTGTGTGTGTAGGCGGGTAAAGGACATACCAACCCTCTGGAGTGCTCGCGGAAAGTGTTTAAGTTGTGCCTTTAGGAAGTTGGGCCTCCTTCCCTCCTCCCTCCCTACTCGTGTACGTGGCAATACAAGCAAGTGAGGCTCGCTGTGACCCGCTGCCTCGCTCCCTCCCTCCGTCCCTCTCTCTCCCCGGGGCACCGCCAGCATCGAACGCTCACGCCAAGTCTCCACGGACGAGGACGAGGCTCGGCGGATTGCAAAACACGCTTGTATCCCATTGTGTTCCGCTTGCAGTCAGTCAGTGAAGCAGTGATGATGGTGGTGGTGGTGGTGGTGGTGGTGGTGGTGGTGATAGTGATAATAATAATGATGATGATGATGATGATGATGATGATGATGATGATGATGATGAAGATAGTGGTGATGATGATGGTGATGATTATCATTATTATTATTATTATTTGTAGTAGTAGTAGTAGTAGTAGTAGTAGTAGTAGTAGTATTGTTATTGTTGCTCTAGTTATCATCATCATCATCATAATAACTACACCAGAAAAAATTGCACGAATATATAAATGAATAATACAATAAATACATAAAAAAATAAACTTTTGTTCTCATGACCTAAACAACAAAACGCTGACACACACACACACACACACACACACACACACACACACACACTAACACGCGTCACATTTAAATATTTGACAAACCCTAAAACTAAGTCATTCATTAAGCACAATACACAACACACTCGCTGTATTTTACTTTGACAACGTTTGCTTACATGACGCAAATGAGGAACACGCTTTTCTGTTACCCACCCATCCACCCATGTACCCTACTCACCCATCCACCCATGTACCCTACCCACCCATCCATGTACCTACTCACCCATCCACCAACACAAACACGCAAGCACTATCCTTCACAAACTTTACTGTAGAATCCCCAAAATTAGATACGCGCTTTGAATGCAACCCGGAAACACTTGCTTGTTGCTGAAATAATAAGTTGCGCTGGTGCTCTCGAAACTCTGCAAACATATCCTGACCCCACAGGCCACGAATCCCTCACGGCAACTGCGTACCCCGCGTCGTCGGCAAGAATTTGTGTATAACTTACGGGCGTGCATTCCAGTCGATCCGTCTGTCGGAATGCATATAAATGAATATTCAGAGCGAAAGCGAGAGCGAGAGCGAGAGAGAGAGAGAGAGAGAGAGAGAGAGAGAGAGAGAGAGAGAGAGAGAGAGAGAGAGAGAGAGAGAGAGAGAGAGAGAGAGACCCACACGCCGCCCAGGAATTCAGGGAACAGGACAAGAAGGAAACATTACAAGGAGGTTTAGCAATGACACAGGTAATGGATTTCTCAGACAAGACGAAGAGAAACAGATAGTGCGAGGTGCCTTTGTCCCATGAGAATTAACGGGAGAGGATGAATGAGGGAGGCTGAGAGCTGAGTAAGGAGGCAAGTCTTGTGAGTAGTGGTTATTATTATTAGTATGAGAGTTACAAGGGAGGAGGAATGGGAGGTTGTATAGGGGAAATGACAGTAGTGAAGTTATGGTGGGGAAGGATAAGAAGGTTCAGAAAGCAGGAAGGAAGAAAGGATGAAGAGAAATAGAAGAATAACGAAGGAAGAAAGAAGACACGTCTGTAGTGAAGGTATAAAGGAAGGAAAAGAGGAAGAAGACTACGCGAAGAAAGTATGAGGGGAAGCGGAACGATAATGAAGGAAAGAGAAGAAACGAGCACACATTTTCATAATTAATTAGCATGCAAGTATCGTCTCTATCATGGGGACCAGAGGGGAGGTTCAATAACCAAACATAAAAATAAGTACTTGGAGAAAATAGGACAATAGAGAAAGCCATTATTACTTTACCTTCTCCAAGATAAACCCAAAATGACAGGCGACGATTGGGTATGAGAGGAAAACTCTTGAGAAGGAGGAGGAGGAGGAGGAGGAGGAAGAGAAGATGAAAAAGGAGGGTCACATAACCGGCTCCCAATTCCACAACTTGTACGTAAAATATTATTCATTGCCTGAGAATGAGTTTCAATTCCTCTCCCTTCACTTGCCCTCTGTTTCCCATTGTCCTCCTCCTCTTCTTTTCTCTCGTCCTCCTCCTCCTCCTCCTCCTCCTCCTCCTCCTCCTCCTCCTCCTCCTCCTCCACAAAATAATAAGGCAATTCTATCGCGTTCTCAGGTAGGTTTCTGACCTTATTTCTTCCTATCGACTATCAGCTTCCTATGCATTACTGGTACCGGTGTGTGTGTGTGTGTGTGTGTGTGTGTGTGTGTGTGTGTGTGTCTCTCTCTCTCTCTCTCTCTCTCTCTCTCTCTTTCTGCACTTACTTTTGTCTCGATTCAACTCTTAAAAATGTCCACATGTATACAAAATATAAAAAAAAGAAAAGTAAAAATAATAAAAAAAATAATTACATTTGGTTTTATTTTACTCATACTGCCACTAAAACGAAAAACATGCACTGAAAAAATCGTAAGCAGAACAAAAGATGCAAAAGAAAAAGAGGAGCAGAGAAAAGGCAACGCATAAAGCAGGAAAGGCGACCAGGATATATTAGCAGTAATTCCTGGAAGCGCCGCAATGCTTCATAAATGGTGTTAGTGTGTGATTCGCGTTCCCATTAATTCACGGAAATAGTGTTCGTATCATCTCCCATGTGTGTGTGTGTCTGTGTGTGTGTGTGTGTTTGTGTGTGTGTCTGTGTTCAGGTATGTGTATTTAATTTATCGCCCTTTAATAGAGCTCTGTGTGTGAATGAAGTCCCGGTTTTTCCCATAATACAATTTAATGATACGAACAATACGATTCTTTTAAAATCTAATGTATATTTTTTCTAACGCCAACATATTTCATGGCTACATTCTCTGATAAGTGATAAGCGTGTGTTACAACAATCTATTAAAATTACTGACTTGTAGTTTCGCAAATAATATATTACTTCTTTCCCTCTCCTATCCAGTGTTTGAATCCTATAGTTTCAAAGCTTTTCATAACATTTCAGGTAAGTGACTATTCGTGTGGAAATGCTGTTAATATACCACTTCTTTCCTTCTCCTATGCAGAGATTGAATTCTATACTTTCAAAGCCTTTCCTTACATTACAAGTGACTAATTGTTGGTGTGGAAATGCTGCACCGGCGTCACTACAGCCATGTCAGTGCAGATGGTTGTTATAACTCAATCTTGAACAACCTTTTTGTCCTTTTACGGAACCCAACATTTTCTCCCCATCGAAATTATCTTGTTCTGTTCCTTTATATCTCAAGACCCTGCCATGCCTTGTCTCCTCTCGTATATCAGGAACAGTATTCTCCACCATAAAAAAAAAAAAAAAAAAAAAAAAACTGAACAGACTCTCTCTAATGTCGGGACCCTTGAGTATGTTCCTGTCCTTGTTCCGTTCTTTCGTTTTTACCCTGAACCTCCATTCTTCATCTCCACTCGTGTACTCTTCTCCTTGTCCCTGTCCTTTTTTTTATTTTTTTCATCTCATATC
The DNA here is from genome assembly GCF_035594125.1 of Scylla paramamosain. Classification (NCBI taxonomy): domain Eukaryota; kingdom Metazoa; phylum Arthropoda; class Malacostraca; order Decapoda; family Portunidae; genus Scylla; species Scylla paramamosain. Next base: position 5,635,241 of record NC_087165.1, read on the forward strand.
TGACCCTCGCGCTCATAGGCACCACCAAGATGTCCCTGTCAGGCACCTACCCGTCCAACTGCCACCCCAGCCGGCACAACACACCCCGTGAATTATCCACCAGCATCCCCTACGACCTCTACTACTATCTGAATGGCTCTGCACGTTGCCAAGGCCTTCATTCATAACTTGCTCAATTTTGGAAGTTGTTCTATATTTTTTTCGTTACAGCTTAATTGCCAATTCGCAGTACGCTTTGAAAGGAAGCTGACCAAGAAATATTAGCGTAAAACAATAATTTCCGCGTTATTTCCCATTTTTTGTACCCGGGAATCTCAAATGACAACTTTCCTCGCTCTCTCAAAGTGAGATGAAGCACCAGTTCTCATCCTTTTCCCAGCAGCACGTGAACTGCAGAGCTAATACTCACTACTACCATTTCTACAATTCGATATCGTCTCTCTCTCTCTCTCTCTCTCTCTCTCTCTCTCTCTCTCTCTCTCTCTCTCTCTCTCTCTCTCTCTCTCTCTCTCTCTCTCTCTAGGGTGGATCTCCACTGTCAACATGCCTCGACCTCCCAAGCAAGATAAAATATCAATTCTTCCTTTTCCCTTTCCTGTCAAACTCGGAAAAGAGAAGAATACAACAACCATTACTGGCATCTGGTATCTTTTCTTGACATTATCATTGTTATATTGTGGATTTCAAAAGTCAACCTGTCCCAACGTACAAAATGAGATGAGACATCAGCACAAACACGCGCGTGCGCGCACACAGACACACACACACACACACACACACACACACACACACACACACACACACACACACACACACACACACACACACACACACACACACACACACACACACACACACACACACACACACACACACACACACACACACACACACACACACACACACACACACACACACACACACACACACACACACACACACACACACACTCCCCCTCTCTCTCTCTCTCTCTCTCTCTCTCTCTCTCTCTCTCTCTCTCTCTCTCTCTCTCTCTCTCTCTCTCTCTCTCTCTCTCTCTCTCTCTCTCTCTCTCCTTTCTTGTATCATCTAAACTATATAAATAATATTCAACAACTACCACTTCTGCGCTTGTCATCCTTTCTTTCTCTCTCTCGCGCTCTTCTCATTCTTTAAAAACGTCAACTCACCTCGACGTCGCCATCAAGTTAAAATATCAGCATCTAAAATCACCTAAATATTAATCAACAAGTACAATTTATGCGTTTTGCTACCTCTCTTTTTATCAGTTACGCTTCTTTCTTTATCAAATGTCAACTCACCTCGACTTCCATAGTGAGACGAAGCACCATCACCCTTCCCCTCTCTGCAACCCCCTGACTCCATTCACTCGCATCAGATCAGCAAACGGGTCGAGCAAAGCTGATTACGATCCTGGGCATTAGTAGTACTTTTTTGGGGCGCGAGAGTTACACCAGACCTAGCATTAATTGAGCTTGAAAGTGTCTACTAGGAAAGACGACAACCTGTTCATTATTTACCTGCACATCCCTCCGCTACCCTGCCTTCAGTCAGCCACCCAACCAGTCTCCCACAAGTAGTGCCTGGAACTGAAATGATCCAACCGAGGATGATATGCATAAGTCTTCCTGTGTGGGACTGACGGAGAGTAACACAGGAAGGGAAAGTTTGTCTCAAAGCTCAGCCCTGCTCTCTCTCTCTCTCTCTCTCTCTCTCTCTCTCTCTCTCTCTCTCTCTCTCTCTCTCTCTCTCTCTCTCTCTCTCTCTCTCTCTCTACATACACACACATTTATCCCAGAGAGAGAGAGAGAGAGAGAGAGAGAGAGAGAGAGAGAGAGAGAGAGAGAGAGAGAGATACTTAGATGAGCAGAGAGGCGTCTAAGCCTCGCTCCATTGGTCTGAGTCAGTCCAGCAAAGAAGTTAATAATTTTTGATGGATCAGATTAATAAGTCCTCAGAATAGCACAGAGCGGTGATGAATATGAGAGTTTAGTTTTCAACTGTTATATATTTATTTTATTTTTTTTCAAATGCAGCACAACATAACAGAATCTTCCTTCATCAATTTTAATCACGATAAGATTACTTAAAGGATAATTAGTTTCTCAGCCACTGATTCAATCGTTGTTCACAAAATTACATCCCAGCCAAGCTTTCCTAAGAATGTTATCCGTTCATCATCAGAAATCATTCGACTTACAACACAACATAATTATACTGTTTGGCTCTTGTGCAACTTTTTGCATACACTTGTTACACCTCACTGGTTTCATTGTTCACACAAATATGTTGCTGAATTACTTTGCCGAAAATCCAATTTTTACACAGCTTATCAGTTTTCAGGTTTTACACAAAATCATTGAACTCCAAAAAATCTGCACCAAAAAATTAGACAAGTAACAAATTATGAAAAAAAAAAAAAGTCAGTGTTGAGAGACATTCCTGGGTTTTCAGCACAATCCTCAAACTTTATTTTAAGTAAATTTGTCAAGGAAGTTAGTCTCTTCCGGAATGAGTTGAATAGCTGAATATCAGCAGGGGAAAAAAAAAGAAAAAAAAATATGAAACTTGTAATTAATTAGAGATATAAAATTGATATTTGGAAATTTTTTTTTTCATAAACCAATGGCGCCTGAAAGCGGTGCACAATCTTCTAAGAAATTACCTTGGCGTGACAGGATAAGGAAATAATAATCTTTAACTGCAACTGGTGATGAATAATACCGCTAAGAGGATTTGCCGTCAATTCTGAGGAAAGGTAATATACTAAGAGTATATTACATATACCCTATATATATATATATATATATATATATATATATATATATATATATATATATATATATATATATATATATATATATATATATATATATATATATATATATATATATATATATATATATATATATATATATATATATATATACATGTCTGGGGGGTTCCACTCATACTGCTCTTCTAGACAGGGTGGAATCAAAAGCTTTTCGTCTCATCAACTCCTCTCCTCTAACTGACTGTCTTCAGCCCCTCTCTCACCGCCGCAATGTTGCATATCTAGCTGTCTTCTACCGCTATTTTCATGCCAACTGCTCTTCTGATCTTGCTAACTGCATGCCTCCCCTCCTTCCGCGGCCTCGCTGCACAAGACTTTCTTCTTTCTCTCACCCCTATTCTGTCCACCTCTCTAACGCAAGAGTTAACCAGTATTCTCAATCATTCATCCCTTTCTCTGGTAAACTCTGGAACTCCTTGCCTTCCTTGCTTCTGTATTTCCACCTTCCTATGACTTGAATTCCTTCAAGAGGGAGGTTTCAAGACACTTATCCACCAATTTTTGACCACTGCTTTGACCCTTTTAAGGGACTGGCATTTCAGTGGGCATTTTTTTTATTAGATTTTTGTTGCCCTTGGCCAGTATCCTTCCTACATAAAAAAAAAAATATATATATATATATATATATATATATATATATATATATATATATATATATATATATATATATATATATATATATATATATATATATATATATATATATATAAGGATTAGCGGCTCGTGCTCATCTACAATATTGGCCCTACTTCTTAGTTCTTTATTGAACAGCTTAATCATGCCACAAATTTGTCTTGCTGTCAATAGTGCGATTACCCTGCGCGTTCCTCTGGTTCCCCTGCACTTCCTACCGAGATAAGAACACTATTAGCCCAACCCTCTGTCCTACTTGTCTTCCTACCTGAGTCACTCTCATCATTACACATTATTGGTTCCTCTTTATATATCAGTGTCATGGCTTCAAACTTGAGTGAGGCACGCTGATTCTTACCATTTTCTAGTCCCGTGAGCTCTATTTATTTATTTATTTTTATTTTTTTCAATTTTCGTTGTCCTTAGCCAGAATTACTCTTAAATAAGAAAAAAAAATATCACACCAACAAAATAAACATATCTATGAACAAGACTCGACGGCCATGAAGGTTCAAGTCAAAATACGTACTTCAATGAAGCAGCGCATGCACAGTCAGGAAGCAACTGGTGCCAATCCGGTGCAGCAAAATTAGTGATGAAATATATGATAGCAAAAGGTTTACATGTGTATCGCTTTTTTGTAGCTTTCACTGCGTGGCTTCAACAATTACACGCCTCTCTCGACAAGTGTCTACACACACAAACAAACATACAAACAAACAAACAAACAAACAAACAAACACACACACACACACACACACACACACACACACACACACACACACACACACACACACACACACACACACAGAGAGAGAGAGAGAGAGAGAGAGAGAGAGAGAGAGAGAGAGAGAGAGAGAGAGAGAGAGAGAGAGAGAGAGAGAGAGAGAGAGAGAGAGAGAGAGAGAGAGAGAGAAAGAAAGAAAGAAAGAAAGAAAGAAAGAGAGAGAGAGAGAGAGAGAGAGAGAGAGAGAGAGAGAGAGAGAGAGAGAGAGAGAGAGAGAGAGAGAGAGAGAGAGAGAGAGATTAGGCACAAATGCACTTACTGGTGTTGTGAACCTGCTAAAATTAATATTATTCGAAATGTAACATTTTTTTTTTACAAATGACGGAATACCAGTCCAAAATCAGTCGAGTACTGTAAAATGTGTGTATGTGTATATATATATATATATATATATATATATATATATATATATATATATATATATATATATATATATATATATATATATATATATATATATATATATATATATATATATATATATATATATATATATATATATATATATATATATATATATATATATATATATATATATATATATATATATATATATATATATATATATATATATATATATATAATATTCACAGCAGGAGACAGTAGACACTATCGTTAAACCTAGCTGTGACGTCACTGGACGTTTCCTTTGGTATTTCACAACACAAAGCAGCAGTCATAGCCTGCTCTTGAAAGAAAACTCCCTTTCTTCACACAAAACTATATGCACCTAATTACACACACACACACCCTTCATTAAAAATTCAAAATTTTCTTAGCGAATTCTACACCAACCTCGGAATCCCCATCTCGGAAGGAGACCACAAATGTCATCGGGTCAGACTATCTTGACACCACTCTCAACTTTTTCTTCATTAACTTCTGCAACATTCGCTGTCTTGAATCCAATTTTCAATCTGTAGAGCACCACCTCTCCTCTAGTAAACCTCAGCTTCTTTTCCTCACTGAAACACAAATGTATGAGGCAACTGACAGTTGCCCCTTTTCTGTTCCCTCCTACTTTCTCTATCCTCATTTTCAATCCAAAGCTGGATGTTGCGTCTATGTGCGCAACGATTTAACCTGCTCTCGTGACCACACTCCTGAATATACCAAGTTTTCCACCATCTGGCTACCACTAGAGAGTCACTCTCAAACTAAATTTACCTGTGCTGTATACCTCTCACCTAACTCCTCTGACTGTAAGAAATTCTTTGATTACTTAAGTTCCAAAGTGGAGCACATTCCGACTCTCTTCCCTTTAGCAGATCTCCATTCTTGGAGGTTTCAATGTTCACGACCAGCTTTAGCTTTCCTCTCCCCTCACTGACCATCCTGGTGAACTAGCCTTTAACCATGCTATCCTTCACGACCTAGAGCAACGAGTGCAACACCCTACTCATGTTCCTGACCGTCTTGGAGATACGCCCAACATTCTTGACCTTTTCCTAACCTCTAATCCTTCTGCTTATGCTGTCACCTTATCTTCTCCGTTCGGTTCCTCCGATCAGATATCATATGTGAAAATTGCCTACTTCAAAATATTGCCTACTTCATGCTACCCATTAAAATCCTTCGCAGTGATGTTTTCCATGCCTTCGCTGGTCTAAACCCTCGGAAGGCTTATGGACCTGGTGAGGTCCCTCCTGTTGTTCTCCGAAACTGTGCTTCCTTGCTTGCACCTTGCCTAATCAAACTCTTTCAATGCCTAGTCAAACTCTTTCAACTCTTATCAACATCTACCTTTCCTTCTTGCTGGAAGTTTGCCTACATTCAGCCTGTTCCTAAAAAGGGTGAAATTATAATCCCTCAAACTACCGTCCTATTGTTTGAATTTCCTGCCTATCTAAAGTTTTTGAGACTATTCTCAACAAGAATATTCTTAAACATCCATCACTTAACAACCCTCTATCTGATCGCTATTATAGGTTCCGTCAAGGCCGCTATACTGGTGATCTACTGGCTTTCCTTAATGAGTCTTGGTCATCCTCTTTTAGAGATTTTGTTGAAACTTATGCTATTGCCTTAGACATATCAAAAGCTTCTGATAGAGTCTGGCACAAAGCTTTCATTTCAAAACTACCCTCCTACGGCTTCTATCCTTTTCTCTGTAACTTCATCTCAAGTTTCCTTTCTGACCGTCTTATTGTTGCTGTGGTAGAGGGTCACCGTTCCCCTAAATCTATTAACAATGATCTTCCTCATAGTTCTGTTGTCACCCACTCTCTTTCCACTATTTATCAATGATTTAAACCAAACTTATTGTCCTATCCACTCCTACACTGATCATACCACCCAGCACTTTTTCACGTCTTTTCCTAGACGTCCAACCCTTCAGGAAGTAAACAATTCACATAGCGAAGCCACAGAATGCCTGACTTCTGATCTCTCTAAAATTTTTGATTGGGACAGAGCAAACCTAGTATTGTTCAGTGCCTCAAAAACCTAATTCCTTCATCTGTCAGTTCGACACAACCTTCCAGACAATTATCCCCTCTTCTTCAATGACACTCAACTGTCCCCCTCTTCTACACTGAACATCCTCGGTCTCTCTTTTACGTATAATCTAAACTGGGAACTTCACGTCTCATCTCCAGCTAAAACAGCTTCTATGAAGTTAGGTGTGCTGAGACGTCTCCACCAGTTTTCCTTACCCCTTCGCCCAGCTGCTAACTCAGTATAGGGGTCTTATCCGCCCATGTATGGAGTATGACCCTCTTACAAAAAAAAAAAAAAAAAAAAAAAAAAAATATATATATATATATATATATATATATATATATATATATATATATATATATATATATATATATATATATATATATATATATATATATATATATATATATATATATATATATATATATATATATATATATATATATATATATATATATATATATATATTATAAATAAAAGCTAAGCAGGCGTACGTTGCTCCAGAAAGCAATGGAAAAATAAATAATTATATACAAAATCACACAATATCCAAGAAGGCTGCGATACTCTAATCACGATGACCGTTTTCATTTTTTTTTTCCTGTAGATCAGGGCAGCATAGATGAAAAAAAAAGCTTGCTCTGAATCTGCGACTCAAAGTATCAAGAAACGACGAAACAATATTTCATTAAAAATTATTGGTATTCCGAGTTTAAACATTTTATTATTATTATTATTATTATTATTTTTATTTATTTATTTTCATTATTATTATTATTTTTTTTTTTTTTTGCTGGCCAAACGTTTAAACCATGACTTCTGAGGCAATCTGGGATGTGAAAAGATTTTATGAATGGCAGTGTGAAATGTCGTATGTTTTAGATTTTGTGTGATAAAAAAAAAAAAAAAAGGTATTATACGATTATGCAGCTTGTGTGTGGAGGGATGGGGGAAGTTGGAATTTCACGGACATAGATTAAACTACAAGTGTTATTTTCACCGTAAAAAAAAAAATAAATAAATAAAAAATCGAATATTAGTGTTAAAGATTAATAAGCAAAGCCTCAGCCTTTACAAGGGAAGAGCCTTGTTGAATGAAGTGTACTGATGGGAGAAAAATAATAATTGTCGCAAAAAAAGACACAAAGTACAATATTCCCAAGGATGAAAATGAACGACAGGAAAAGAAATATAAATATCTTACAAAACAATGTCAAGAATTTTTCAGGCAGATTTGTAAAAGTTACTGCAACACACACACACACACACACATACACAGGAGATACAACAATAACAAGTTTCCATGTACACGTAAAGAAATCGAGTGAAACAAAAAAATAAAAAACTAACATAATTTTAGAAATAAAAAGAATTATAAAATATCAGCTAGCAGAAGAAAAAAATCATGGAAGTCAAACCAATTCAGGAGAAAATACATACAAGATAAGTTTAGTTACACGACCCTCAAGTGAACAACGTAACAGAAAAGCAATCAGATTTAGAAAACGGAGGGAAAAAGATTCTGAAACACTGAGTTTAAAAACTAGAAAATGACAGAACAGTAACATACGCCCGGAAAGTTTTGTGAGGAGGAAAAGGAAAAAGGATAGAAAAAGGACAGAAAAATATCCTACCACTATTCCAGACATGCTATTATTCCAGACCTACCACTATTCCACCCGTACCACCATTCTAGACCCACCACCCTTCCTGATCTACCACCATTCCAGACCTACTACCATTCCATACCTTCCACTCTTCCAGATCCAGCACTATTCCTAGCATACCACTATTCCAGAACAACCACTGTTTCAAAGCTACCACTATTTCTCACCATCGCACCATTTTTTCTGGTAAGGACGTCAAGTTAACATTGTAATATTCTCATTTCCTTTAAAAATCTTAAATAATCGCATGGTCTTCTTATTTTCTAACCTTGGGAAACAAGAGTTATGATTCCTCAGTCTTCCCTCCTCAATATTGGGTCCAGATTGGTAAGATAAACAGGCACACGTCGAGATTTTCTTTTTCTTGATCACTTCGCCGCCCTAGTATACCCAGAGGAGTGGCGTTGTATTAACTAGAAGAGGTGGGAGTCTCAACAGCAAATTCTGTTGTGTTTGTAGTTTCTATAATCTTGCATTCAAAGCTATTCCTCCTCCTCCTCCTCTTTTTTCTTCCTCTTCTTCCTTCTTCCTCCTTTTTTCTCCACCTCCTCCTCCTCCACTCCGTCCTCCTCCTTTACTATCCTGTCTCTTCCAGTAGTAGTTAATAGTGAAGATTAGATATACAAACAGCCTATTAAGGACCTCAAGGTATGCAGCTGTTTGTCTTCCTTTGTACTCCTCCTGCTTCTTTTACTCCTCCTCTTCTTCCTCTTTTGCTTCCTCCTCCTCCTACTTGTCTTACATTTTTCCTACTGCTCTGTCTTCATCACCATCCTTGTTTTAATTGAATTTTTGGAAGCACGTTCTCCCGAGTTAGTAAGAGTATCTAACTGAAAGTCAGCCAGCGATTTTCCTTGATATTCACTGCATCAGTTAACTTGCGGCAAATTCCGAACTCATAAATTATTTCTCCACTTGCTTTTCATTATCCGTACAGTGGAAAGAATAATGACTTTTAAGACTATAATCCAAACTTCGTACCATCTTAAAAACCGTTTGAAAATTCTGAGTGAGTACACGAAGCTTCTATGTTCGACAGCCTCGTGACGTCTTTCTTCATTGACTACGTCATGTGCGACAGGATTGTGGGTAGTATTTTAGTACCTTGAGCATCACAGGCAGCAGGATGTCAAGGAATGGTAACCAAGAACCGGACTTTCGCTTATGTATTCTAAGCATCCCTTGTTCCTGAATATAAAGTCATGAGCGAGGAGAGCGTGGGTGGTATTTTAATACCTTGAGCATCGCTGGCAGAAGGACGTCGTAGAATGGTAGCCAAGAACAGGACTTTCGCTGTGTATTCTAAGCATCTTTTGTTCCTCAATCTACCCAGTTTGTCGAGGTTCAAACTCATTCTGAGGCACGAGTGTCTCGGGGACGAACGTGGCGATCTCAGAGGTAAGAACTCAGGCACCAAGGGATGCCTCAAGGAATACAGGAGAACACACAGGAGCAAAAAACGAAGGAAAAACAGCAACAAACCTGTTGGCTTTTACGAAACTGCATGTGATAAGTTTGTATGTACACAATTTCAAGTAAGGGAATGAACCTTTTCTTTTTTTTATATACTCTTGGTGTCTGATAAAAATGCCGACATTTTTCAATTTTTATTTTAGCTTTCACGTACATTGATTCCAAGAATGAGAACAACCTTTTTCTACTTTGAGCTTTTGTCTGATGGAAATTGCGACACTCTCTCTCTCTCTCTCTCTCTCTCTCTCTCTCTCTCTCTCTCTCTCTCTCTCTCTCTCTCTCTCTCTCTCTCTCTCTCTCTCTCTCTCTCTCATCATTTTCCTCTTTATAATATTAATATTCCTCTAGGTTCCTGCCACCTTCACGAGGTACAACTTTTTGCTGTTCCTAAAAAATATAGTAAGACCCATTGCGACTTCTGGAGTAACTGGGACTTGACTTATGCTAATGCCATCACGACACACGCAGCAGCTATAGCTACTGCAACATTACGACAACACAGAGAACAACGGTGTAGCAGTTGACGAAAAGATGGTGGTGGCGAAGAGAGGGGAGAGCGATGAAGGAAATAGTGGAGGTGGTGGAGATAGTGGTAGTGATGAAGGTTGTGGTGATGGTGGTAGTGGTGGTGGTGGTGGTGAAAGAATACGAAGACAAACACCAACAGACACTGAGGTTCTTACTAGGCTTTTTTTGTATAACTATCCTACGCTATTTACTCGTCGAAGAGACAAGATAGCACAGAAAGAGGAGGAGGAGGAGGAAGAGGTGGGGAAAAACAAACGGCGAAGCAGAGACGGGAGGAGGAGGAGGAGGAGGATGAGGCAGAAGAGATGGAATAATGGAAAGAACGATACGGCAAGAAAAGAATAATAAAACAAACACATAAACCCGCAAGGAAAAACGATGAAACAACAAATAAGTAAAACAAACCGAAAGAAATCACAGGAAAGAACAAACAAACATCGAAAACATGCAAGAGAAATAAATAAAGCACGCGGCGAAAAGACTTAAAAAAAAAAAAAAGAAAAGAGAAAAAGAAAAATGAAGCACATAAACAAAGGAGTAAAAAGCAGCACCGCGAGTCACGGGAGATCGACGCAGCTGGCACACATTAAGCAGAGAGGCGGCAAGACGGAAGGTGGCGGAGGCGGGTCATCTTTCCCTGTCACCTGAGCTGTGCCTCGAGTGGGCGGTTTCCAGGCCGCTCTTCTGGAGAGAGAGAGAGAGAGAGAGAGAGAGAGAGAGAGAGAGAGAGAGAGAGAGAGAGAGAGAGAGAGAGAGAGAGAGAGAGACTTTTTCTAATTTCTTATGTTTGCCTACCCAATATTTTTGTATGTGTAACGCCATAAGATCTCTCTATTGTGGTGCCTTTAACTCAGCAGTCAGTCAGTCACTCACTCGATTAAACAATTCTGGGCTCCCGTTTAGCTAACGTCACTATCTCGAAAGAAAACGATGCAGGACCAGCAACAGCAGCACCAGCACCAGCACCAACTGCTGCAGCAGCAGCAGAAGTCGTAGTAGTAGTGGTAGTAGTAGTAGTAGTAGTAGTAGTAGTAGTAGTAGTAGTAGTAGTAGTAGTAGTAGTGGTGGTGGTGGTGGTGGTGGTGGTGGTGGTGGTGGTGGTGGTGGTGGTGGTGGTGGTGGTAGTATTAGTAGTAGTAGTAGTAGTAGTAGTAGTAGTACAGCATTACTACTACTACTACTACTACTACGACTATTATTAGAATTATTTCTTAACACACATTGCTTAAAACAGATGCCATTTCTGTACTACCACTACTACTACTACTACTACACATTAAATAGTCTATTGGGAAGAAATAACAATAAAAGTACAATTGAAATTAAATTGAAAAATAATAATGACTACACTGCTAATGTTTTTAATGATCACTTTCTGAAAAAGACAGAATCCTCACAACAACAAACAGCTACACCACAAAATTCCCACCGTCAGTTTCTCAACAATCCTGCAAACATTTCACTTTACTTGTGCCCTGTTACTAGAGAAGAAATAAATATGTATTTAAGCAATCTAAAAACAAACACTGCTCCAGGATATGATGAAATTCCACCTAGACTGCTAAAGATTACAGCACAGTACATTGATATACCTCTGACCCACATTATTAATCTCTGTTTTCAGCAAGGTTGTTTTCCCGACAAACTTAAAATAGCTAAAGTGATTCCAATATTTAAGTCGGGTGATGTTGACGATGAAAATAATTATAGACCAATATCTATATTACCATCTATTAGCAAGATATTTGAAAAAGCTATTGTTCAAAGATTAAGGAGGTTCCTGGAAGATTTTGATCTAATATCAAATAATCAGTTCGGTTTTCGTAATAACATGTCAACTGAAAAAGCCATAATGCAATTTACAAGTAAAATTTACAGTAATTTGGAAAGGAAACGTTATGTAGCAGGCATATTCTTAGACCTTTCGAAAGCCTTTGATACACTGAATCATGCAATTTTACTTGATAAGCTCTACAATAGTGGAGTAAGAGGAACACCATTAAAATTATTAGAAAGTTATCTAACTAATAGGAAACAATCAGTATACTGTAATAAAAAATCATCACAACTAAAAGTTATTCACACAGGAGTTCCTCAAGGGTCAATACTGGGCCCATTGCTCTTTTTGACATATATAAATGATATCTCTAATGCCTCTGAAAAATTTAATTATGTATTATTTGCTGATGATACAAATCTTCTTTTACATGATGATAACTTAAATAATTTGCATACTGCCTTGAATACTGAATTAGAGAAAATTAGTAAATGGGTATCTGCTAACAAATTAAAGGTAAATGTTACAAAAACAAATTATATATTATTTCAAAATCGATCTGTGGAACATAGAATGAGGACAGTTTATATGGAAGGATGTGAATTGAAAAGGGTTTCATGTACAAAATTTTTAGGGGTTTTAATTGATGAGAATTTAAACTGGAAAAACCATATACAATCACTGTTTGAAATTGTCAAAAATTTGTGGGGTATTGTACAAAATTCGTCGTAACCTAACAATTGATGCCTTGAAAAATCTATATTACTCACTATGTTATCCTCATTTTATATATTGTTTATCATTATGGGGTTGTACATGGCCTTCAGTTGTAAAAGAAATTATTGTAATGCAGAAAAAGATTTTAAGAACCATTACATTCAAAAGAAAACATGATTCCAAACAGTTTTTGTTCACTGAATTGAAATTACTGAAATTTGATTACCTATTGCAATACTTTTGTCTTTTATCTGTTTATAATGACTTAAATGAAATTAGGAGTACCAGGAAATTGTTTAGATATATTCATCATAGCCAAGGAACTAGAGGAAATAATATCAACTTGATTTGTCCACAACATAGAACAACATTGTATAAATTTTCAATACATTGCTTTGGACCTACGTGTTGGAACGCTTTACCTGATGATTTGAAGACTATAACTAATTTCAATATATTCAAAAGTAAACTTAAAAAACATTTTCATAAATTGCAAAGTCTATCAATTAATGCACAATAATGTCAAATGCAGTTTTTTTTTTTTTTTTATGGAAAGGTGTGATTATTAATGTCATGATTGTCTGTAGGATGTAAGTTTTTGTCTTAAATTGTTTGTAATATAATTATTAATCTTAATTTATTACCTATTGCCGTCATGGAAACATGTATTACTGTAATTAATCTATGTCATGTCTGCTTAAGAGCTTAGCTCAGCAGACTAATGCCTCAACAATACCTGTACATAACTGTTCATTGTATATACTGGTGATATGGCAATAAACTAAACTAAACTAAAAAAAACTACAACAGCAGCAACAACGGCAACAACTATTAATACTATTACTACTACTAACTACTACTACTACTACTACTACTACTACTGCTCATAATATTTCCTGCTTCCTCCTTATCATTCACTCGTACCCTTTGTTCACCTTACTGTGCCGTTCATTCCCTTACCACTGTGTGCCTACGTAACTCCCGCGGGCTGGAGTGGGGTGCGGGGACGTGATGCAAGGGTCTGGGGAGAAAAAAGACGGCGAGAACCTGTAAGTCCTTCATACAAAACTTAAGCAGATCCCAGAGGTGCCTTAAGTCATCATCATACCCCCCCCCACACACACACAGACACACACACACACATACTTGTAACATTAGGCTTTGCAATTTGCATTTCTTATTGTGCACGTTGCCAGTTCATATGGAAGGAAGAGAAGGAGGAAGAGAAGATAAAGGAAGAGGAGGAGAAAATGGGAAAGGCATTCTGCAGATTAGGGAGTGAAGGTGAGGAAGAGAATGTGGACTAAGGAAAGTAGGAAGGGCTATGGGGAGGAGGAGAGGAGGAGGAGGAGGAGGAGGAGGAGGAGGAGGAGGAGGAGGAGGAGGTGGTGGTGGTGGTGGTGGAGGAGACTATACTTTTTGGACGCAAATTTTTGTGGTTTCGTCTGAGATTAATTTCTGAGCTTGCATTGTTTCGCTGCGGCCGAACCGATGATGAAGAATTGCCGCTGCTGCTACTGCCTCATCTTATGTACGTGTGTGTGTGTGTGTGTGTGTGTGTGTGTGTGTGTGTGTGTTGTGTGTGTGTGTGTGTGTGTGTGTGTGTGTGTGTGTGCGTGCTAAAACTTTGATTTCGTTAGAGCACAAACTTTCATCTAACTTTCACGGAGATTTCTTTTTAAATGTATGTAAAAAACGGACACCCACACACACACACACACACACACACACACACACACACACACACACACACACACACACACACGGGACAACAACAAACAATCTCCACCGGCCTCTTCCCGCCGGAAATGAAAAACCAACACGGGCTTCATCAACACTACGTATACTCGTGTATGGTCGCGGTGATCTTTTTTTTTTTTTTTGCTAGATGACGAGCGACGTTGTGGAGGAAGAGGAAGAGGAAGAGAGGGAAGATCTTTTTCTTCCGTGAACATATATATTTTTAGGATACAAATATAGTTAAGGAAAACTAATAAAAAAAAATTCGGCAGATTCTAATGCCCACAGGAAGAGCAAATACCTTTCTTTTCACTCAAACCTGTATTACATAATGAACTATAGAAAACCAAGTAAAAGGAAAAAAAAGAGAAAGGGAAACAAGATCACAATATTATTTGGGCCGAAAGTGCGCCGTGCCTAAACAAAAACACTATTTACTTATTTATTTCAATTTCCGTCCCCTCATTCTGCCAGCCGCCGCCGCAGGGACTGTTCTCCTTAGAGTAACTGACCCGTCTGAGTGTCCTCGTTCCACCACCACCACCACCACAACCACAACCACCAGCAGTTCAGTGGTCCGCCACGCAACACCATCAGCCTCGACCAGGAACTCCAGCCCCGCCAAGTGCCACTACGTTAAGGTGCCGAGGTAAACGAGGCGTGGCAAGGACGAAGCGAGAAGGACACAGCACCTTGGCGGGAGTTCATTGTATCAACCGCCTCTCTCAGCCTGCATCCACCTTCCCTGAGTGTGAGTCTGGTGCACCTTGAGAGTATGGCAGGGAGGAGGAGGAGGACGAGGAGGAGGAGGAGGAGGAGGAAAAGGAGGAGGAAAACGACGTAGACAAGGACGGTGAGAACACGAATGGAAAAAGAGGGATAAAAAGGAGAGAAAAGAGGAGAGAGGACGTGGAGGAGGAGGAGGAGGAGGAGGAGGAGGAGGAGGAGGAGGAGGAGGAGGAGGAGGACGACGACGACGACGACGACGACGACGACGACGACGACGACGACGACGACGAGAATAGGGAGGAAAAAGATGAAAAGGAAGAAGAAGAAGAAGAAGAAGAAGAAGAAGAAGAAGAAGAAGATGAAAAGGAAGAAGATGAAAAGGAAGAAGAAGAAGAAGAAGAAGAAGAAGAAGAAGAAGACGAAGAAGAAGAAGAAGAAAACAAGACAGACTGAACGCAGAGGAGGAGGAGGAACCATGAGAATAAAAAACGAGGTAGCAAGTAACAGAGCGGCTGTCAGCTCCTTAATTAACCTGGTGGCCTGCTTCAGTAGCCTACACAACAATTGGACGTGCAGGTGTCCACTAACATCATGGAATCGAACGGAAACATGACGACCATGATGAACGAAAATAAGTGGAGGGGGAGGGGAGAAAAAAAGAAAAGATTAATACAGTAGCAACATCACAAAAATAGGAGAGGATGTAAAAAAAAAAAAAGAAAAGAAAAAAAGATAGGGAGAAATCGTGTTCAAATTAACTTGACGGATAAGCCCTGCCCCTTTCCAATCAGCGACCGCGAGTCAGGCCCATTATCCTCCGCACAGTCCACCAATCACGAGCCCAAGGAAGGGAAGGGGGAGAGAGCTCATTCACTAGCTGATCGCGGTCAACACGCTACGCAGGGTCGACGAAGACGGAGGCCTGAGCCAGTGCTAATAGGGACTAATATTTCTACCACTGATGCGGAACAGAGATTTTTCAGTATCTATGGCACAACGCAGAAGGTTTATGGTGTAAAAGTCACTTAGTTTAGAGAAAAAAATATGTGGGATTGTTATCTTGCATTTTCGCAGACTGGACATGAAAAATCTTGGAATACCTGACAAATGATTCACTACAGTGGGCGAATTCAGTCAGATCAGATGTCAGTTTTGTTCCGCAGTGGTGTGAACAGTGAATAGTGGAAGTAATGGTACCTCTCTCTCTCTCTCTCTCTCTCTCTCTCTCTCTCTGGTGTGTGTGTGTGTGTGTGTGTGTGTGTGTGTGTGTGTGTGTATTTTAATGAGAGAGAGAGAGAGAGAGAGAGAGAGAGAGAGAGAGAGAGAGAGAGAGAGAGAGAGAGAGAGAGAGAGAGAGAGAGAGAGAGAGAGAGAGAGAGAGAGAGAGTAACCAGCTATATGTCCCGCTTCATAGAAATAAAAGAATTACGTCAGAAAAAGTTAAGCCAATTTAGTCCTTGAAATAACCTGGAACAGTCCTCTTTCAAATATTCAAGTCACATTTAAAGTGAATAACGGACAAGAAATACTCGTACATGGAGAGAGAGAGAGAGAGAGAGAGAGAGAGAGAGAGAGAGAGAGAGAGAGAGAGAGAGAGAGAGAGAGAGAGAGAGAGAGAGAGAGAGAGAGAGAGAGAGACTATTCCAAAGATTTTTTGATTTTATTTATTTATCTATTTTTTTTTTTTTTTTTACAATGGAAAACTGTCTCACGGTCCTTGTAACTTTCCCTTTGTAGCAATTATTTTTGTCGTTTCAGTATAAACACGTCACGTTTTTTGCGGACAACACTCAGTTATTTTCCCGGACCTCAAGGGATTAGAAAAAAAAAAAAACTCGCATACTCTGCAAAGCTTTGTTCCATCAAAAAATAGTAAACAAATAAATATTTAAATTTTTTTTTTTCAAATACATAAGAGAATACGGGTACGATTTTTCGAGTAGTTATAGAAATACATGTTAACTCTTTACACAGATTTGGACGCCAAGTTTTCGTCTTTCAACAGCTGGAAGAAGGACAAGGCGATGATAGAGAAGACTGTTTCAGCGTTACTCAAATCCCGAAGTCCAGAATTTCTGCTCATCTTTAATGAAATCTACAATTATCTAAAGTAAAGAAGAAGAAGAAGAAGAAGAAGAAGAAGAAGAAGAAGAAGAAGAAGAAGAAGAAGAAGAGGAGGAAGAAGAAGACAACAGTAATTCGTATTGAATTTTTGATAGGTAGGTACTTGCTTTCCCTACCAGTTTTAAAAATATACCTCACATCTCTCTATCTTCTTTCTGTAGCATACTTCCATAGGTAGGTTCTCAAATGATGGTTTGATATGCTCTGCAGGAATATATGAATGAACGGTACCAGATGTCATATATGGCATTCGAACCCCAAGGTAATCTGCCTTTCTCCACACTGCCTGTCACCACTGGAAGCTACATCCTTTTATAAAAATCTCAGGAAATACGCTTTTCACTCCCCAAAAAACTTGATTCAATAACTAAGACCCTCCTGATACACTGCAAGACCTTCTTAAATAAATAAATAAAATAAATAAAATAAAATAAAATAAAATAAAATAAAATAAATAAGTGGTATTTTATTTCATATATTCCGCCCCCTTTACAAAAACATGGATTAAGTAAAGTTGTATGAAAGGAGCTTAAACAATACGGAATGTTCATCGCAGTACCACGCTCTGGCAACTTTCAGTATATCTCTTTGTCTTAAGCTTGAAAATAAAAAGTGGCGGACATCACCAACAAAAAATTAATCTAACAGGAAGTCATCAGGTACGTGGTCTTTCTCAAAATTAAATGTGAAATGCTTTGGTCTCTTGCTTTGTCTATTTCTGTTGGCTGCATGGGAAAGGTTGGAAGGATTACGTAGGGTGCAAGGTACGGGATATGAAGTAGTGTTCCTAGCCATCACTTCCTACACGATGGTCACTGCCGATCAGAACACTTCGTTCTTGGTTCGTCTCTTCATCTCAGCACAGGTCTTGAGAAGCTGGTCTTG
Organism: Scylla paramamosain; assembly: GCF_035594125.1. NCBI lineage: Eukaryota > Metazoa > Arthropoda > Malacostraca > Decapoda > Portunidae > Scylla > Scylla paramamosain. Next base: position 5,653,576 of record NC_087165.1, read on the forward strand.
TCCTAGATAGGCAGGATGGTTGTGAAAATATAATGGAGAAAATTTATCATCCTGATCAACTTTCGCTTGGCATGGTCCATCTGTCCCTCTGGATGTACAGTGGCTCCCAAAACTATCTTTAAAGTGGTGTGAAGGGTGGTATAATGAACAATATGAAACATACTTCCTGATTGCATGTGATTAAGTAGTAATACAGTATTATATACGATAATATAGTATCAAATTTCCCTGGTCATAATACTCGGCAACCATCCCTAGTGTTTAATAATACCGTCCATTGTGTCAAAATGTTAACTTTTCTTTTATTTATTTATTTATTTATTTTCAGTTAGTTTTGGAAGCTACTATACTCGTACATCTCCATATTATCTTAGAACCCTTATATCGTTTGTCGACCTTCACAGAATACATGAATCCACGAGAGTCCACCATCAAGGGTCGTCCAGGTTTGGTACCTTCTTCCATGATGTTATACATATAAGCTGTTGTCCAACAGTGGGCAGTGTTGAAGACAATTGTTTCTTGGAAGATATCTTCTGGATGAACACGGTCAACACTGAAGTTGGTAGAGACGTTGACGGATTCTGGAAGGTGAGCCACAAGCTAATTCATGTACATCATCCTCTTGGTCGATGTCCATGTCATTTTACCTACTCAATACATCCACTGGTACCAAGATTCGAGTACTTTCTGCATCCAAGAGCTGAGAATGGGATACAGCACAAGCTAATTCAAGTACATCGTCGTCCTTTTGGTTGATGTCCATGTCTTTTTGCTTACTCAGTGTGTCCACTGGTATTGCGATTTGAGTACTTTCTGCACCAGGGTCTATAGGTAGCTAATTACGTAGTAGACACGTAGTGATAAGAAAGGGAATGCGTGAAGTAATAACGACCACTAAAAATCACTTGAGATCAAATCGCATAAAAAAAAATCTGATAACTTATCACAAAATCACTAGAAATAAAATCAGTCGTCAAATTTGCAAGTAACCATTCGTATCAGTGGCTAAACACAAACAGTATCAGCTGGGTAACTCTTAAATCTCCATTCACAATATTCATATAATATCATTTGGAATAACCAGTATTGCAAACAATGTCATTTCTCACATAACATTGTTACACTGAAATGCATGTTAATTACGTCATATTACTCTGGTTTCTGGTAACGAAGTTTATTTTACACTTGTGTCCATTGTTAGAGGATGGGACTTTCACGACCATGCTTGAAATAGCCTATGCCATCACCCCTAGCCCGGCGTCACCCGTCAAGGAAACACGTCCACACATATCACATTACCTTGACGACCAGCTGAGTGTCCAGGGTGCCCTTTGTCTTCATGCACCGCTACACACAGTAACAGGAACACCTCACAACATCCTTGAGCCCAGTGCACACTTAATCGAAGGAAAAACTCGGAGATAAACGAGACGGGACACTAACATTACCTCTGCTACACTGCCCGGCCGCATGACTGACGGGCATTATTGGAACCTGCTAGATGTATCCCGTTATCCTCTCAAATAAATGGCTTTTCTATTATGTATGATATAAAATCCACGTGGGATAATTACCGTTATTTATGTCAATCATGTTAATATTCGTTGCTCTTTTGAAGAATCTTATTGCATACTATAATGTTGATTCTGAAAAATTGGAAGCTTAGCAGAAAACAACCCCCGTGAATGTGTGTGTGTGTGTGTGTGTGTGTGTGTGTGTATATATATATATATATATATATATATATATATATATATATATATATATATATATATATATATATATATATATATATATATATATATATATATATATATATATATATATATATATATATATATATATATACATATATATATATATATATATATATATATATATATATATATATATATATATATATATATATATATATATATATATATATATATATATATATATATATATATATATTCATTCTTTGTGGTATTGATGTTTTGCTTCACTCATTGGTGCTAGAAGGCTCGCTCACTCTTACCTGTGTCGTTTGCTCAGTGCCATGAAGTTCAGGACCGTGACATTTCTTGTGTAAGACTTGTGGACCACCTCTGCAGTGAACCGTCATTACTTTCAAAGGGCTGTAGCTGAAGTTGTACTGTTTTTTTATTTATTTATTTTTTTTTATATGGTTCTAGTGACAGATTAACAAGATTTATGCATTATTAACAGGAGAAACATTCTTGACAACTTGGTTTATTATTCCTATGGTCTTTGATAATAGTTGTGGTGAAAGAGCAGAATGTTTTTGAATACTGGGCTTGGTAGGGAGGGCGTGGCTGTCGGGCGGCACCTCCCATGAGCCCATTAGTTTGCGTTCATCAGGGGGGGAAGATAACTTTTCTAAAAGTAAAGCGTAAGTTATAGTGTTTGCATCCATACTACGTTTCCCTTTTAACTCTAGCATAAATCCCTGGGGCACCTCTGTGACAACTGTTTGAATGACACTTGATAGCCCAGTATGGTACTCGCTAGCATACGTAGCTTTATGACACGATAGCCTATGTCATTTAATAACCTGGTGTGATACTCGATATCTTAGTCTAATAACACTTGATAACTTGGTTTTATGACATTTGATAGTCTAGTTTTGTAACATTTGGTAGCATGGCATACCCTAATCTAATACTTGATAATCTAGTTTTATGACACTTGATAGTCTAGTATGACACTCGGTAACCTAAGACAATGACACTCAATAACTTTATATAATGACACTCGATAGCTTAGTATAATGACACTTGGTAGCCTAGTAAAATGTAACTTGATAGCTTATAGTATAATATATTTTGTATTGAGCGTCTAGGCGTGGGTCACGTGGGGATTTGGCTTTCCGCTGTCCTTCCAAGTCTACCTGCGTCGTGCCTAAGATGACCTAAGAATACCCTCGCCTTCAATTAAAGGTCCTCTATTTGCTTTTCTTCAAAGAAATATTTTCATTGTATGTAAATAAGTTCTTTCTCAATGCTGTGAAACAGTCGAAGGTGCGTGACAGGTGCGGGAGGGAGGTAAAATTATTGTTTGTGACCAGAGGAAATGACCTCGGTCACCTGCCTCCACCTGACCTGTGGTGGCCTGTCACTGTACGACCTTGGCAATGTCGGAAAGCATCGTTATCAGGTGTCAAGATAAGTAAATCAAAACTATTGCTATTATCTTCAAACAAGCGAAACGTTTATAATATTTTCCGTCCTTATTATGGAAATACTCGTATATGTACTCAGATTATTCATAAAGCAATAAATGGTAAACGTATCAAACAAAAATTAGTGTTGTGTGTGGCGGTGGCTGAGAGATAGGCAGGAGATTCCACACGTGGGCCACGCCTAGACGCTCAGTACAAAATAATTTTACTATAGTTGCATAATGATGCTCGATTGCCTAGTATAATGATAAAAATATCAGGCTATTCTATTGGCATCCATAAGATAATAATAATAATAATAATAATAATAATAATGAACATATTATATAGTTAATTTATTTAATCCTGATATGTTGTTATGCACCTTTGTATTATTCTTAGATACATGATTCTTTTTCACAAAACATTCACTAAAAATAGTATTTGAAATTTCAGAAAATCCAGAAATTCCAGAAAAGTGCAGACAAGAAGCTGCGCCCGCCAGGAGGTCCCCGCGCAGGTAGTGCGTGGGGTTATTAGTCATGCGTGGACTAGGCAGCAGCTGCGAGGGCGGCGGGAGAAGGAAATGATGAAAGCTGCGCTGACCAGGAAAAAAAGTAATTACAAAATGTGATCTGCGTTGTCCTGATCGTCATGTAAGAACGCCTTGGCAGTGTGTGTTCCGTGTGTCCTGTGTGGGGTGATGAGTATGGTGTGCGTGCTGAGTGAGGTCAAAAAAAAAAAAAAAAAAAAAAAAAACACATCTCCAGCAATTCTGCAATAATCAATGTTACAGTGTGGAACGCTTTAATAATGCACCAAAATGAGTTATTATGTATTATACTCAGGTAATAAGGGGGATGTCGAGTGGTCACCATGTACTAGAGGTGCACAGAATCTCTTGTTATGCACCCTATAAATAGCGTGTGCACGCAGCCAACTAAAGGAGCACATGAAAACGAATGTGGAAATTAAAATAATATAATATGAAATATTACTATAGAGTGTGGAGAGGAGAGGAGAGGGAGGGAACAATGCGAAAGAAAAAGGCTCTACTGTGGATAAACAAACATTGGAAGCGAAATTCTATAGCATAGCACATACATATTATGCTGTCCGCCTGCCTTGGAGCTCCCAGCTGTTCCCTGCAGGCGAGAGGAGGCGAGGCAAGGCGAGGCGAGGCTTGGTCTCCACGGGCAGCCTACCAGCGCAATGGAATGGTCAGGCAAGGATCACAGAAGGATCCCCATGTAATTGTGTTTCATTCTTTGGCCCTTGAAACTTAAACGCGAGAAGTTCTATTTAAAACTTCCATTTCCTTAGCGGCGGTAGCGACGAAGGCGTCCAGGAAGAAAGTGCACAATTTCATCATTGTAGAACTTTCTGTCACATGATCGATGACGGCCAAAACTATTGTCATTTTTCATTCATTTTTCAGGCTCAATGCGAAAGACGTTGCGACTCTGTGAACGTAATTTGTTTGGCATTCTCTGTTATATTGCTTGGAGTCCCAATATTTCTTGAACCAGATGGAGGTGTGAATAATTATGCAGAGACTTGTGCATATCGAAATTTCCAGCCACCGTTAAATTTATTGTTGTGCATTACTAAGAGTATCTTAATGCCTGAACCGCAATATCTCGAGACACACAGATCAGTCGGCCAACGTCTAAGATCCTCTCCTCCGGGGCCTCGCAAAGTAATCCAGATATATGGCCACTGCATGAAGGCCGGAAGGGCCCAGTAAGTTGGCAGTTTTAGCGCCTCTAATGCTGACATACTACAGGGACGGTGAAGCTTCGTTTTTGGGTTTTTTTAGCTGAAGATTGCCTCAAAATAAGGGTACTTTGAAAACGCTTGACCACTGACTCTGCTGCCACGCACACAAATGACTCATGAGTTATTTATAGGCAAGGAGCCTTCATTCGGGTTGTAGTGAGTTGCGAGTTCACAGCCTAAGTTTCAGTTCAGCTTAGGGACAGACGATACGCAGTCGGTATTCAAGCACATCTGTTTATCTTCCTTTACGAGTTGAACGACGAATAGTGCTCAAGTAAAGTAATGATCAATAAATTACCGTAAACAGAGTGCCACAGATGTTCACATATCCTGAGGTGTGGGACAATCTCGTGATAGTCTGCAAGAACACAGAAAGAGATGCGGATATGTCCCACTTCTTAACGTCAACCTGAACGTGATTAACAAAACTGAAACTATTCATACAGTGGCTTTTAAACACGTATCATGAAGCTATCCACTCCTGGGATAGTCAAAATTCTAGGTACGTTATAAAAAGCAGTTATAACACGAACATTTTTACTAAAGCAATGATCAATAGCGGAACGGTAATCACCTGGCTAAGGAGGAAGGTAGTTTCGGGTGATCTCTCTCTCTCTCTCTCTCTCTCTCTCTCTCTCTCTCTCTCTCTCTCTCTCTCTCTCTCTCTCTCTCTCTCTCTCTCTCTCTCTCTCTCTCCTCGTTCTCAGATATTTGAATGTCACTCATATTCACCGTCTTCAATTTTCGTGTTTCTAAATCTTTTCCCCCAATTAACTTCTGCATCTTATCCACGTGCCTTTGCCACTCCGGCCTACCTCTTACAAACATCACTAACATATTCGAGTTCCATTACACTTCTCAGGTCCTCATCTACAAATCTGATTCCGCTGGACTTATTATTCAAGGGTGCCTTTTAGCCCAAGTACACCCTCATCCCTCACTGCTGTGATACCATTACCGTAAAGTATGACGATCTTCAGTCCTTACACAAGTTGCAACAAGTACCCTTTAGTTCGAAGGAAGAGCGCCACCTTAACGGCAGTAAAGATCCCCAAACTTCTTCCAACCACTTCTAACTCTTGTAATTGAACCTTGCACGACCTCCACTTCCTGCGCTGATCATGTTAACTCCTTGATAACGAACACTTTCTACACACCGGAAGCACTCTCATGCAAAGTCATTTCGCTCTTCACCGTCGCTCACGATGTCTCCTTTGCACACTGCACTCTGAAATATCACAACGTCCTATAACCTTCCTCCTTCTCCTGTGCCGGTATTCTTCGTAAGTTTGCAAGAAAAGACAAGTCCTTAGCTTTCTTATACGCCCGATAAAAGACACTAAATGTTTACCATGTGCCTGTGATCTCTCTCTCTCTCTCTCTCTCTCTCTCTCTCTCTCTCTCTCTCTCTCTCTCTCTCTCTCTCTCTCTCTCATGATGTAAAACAATGCACTTGACTTAGTAATAATTGTCTTTGAATTAAGGATGACTGACTTTATGATTTTCGACAGAGGCACAACAAAACTGGACAGTTGTAAAGTAACTGATCCGGGATACGATAATTACAACGTCTTTTTTGTTACAAGAAACCAGGGATCATTTTACGAGACTTTAGCAACCCTTCAGACTATATCACATTCTCAAAAGTTTCAGGATCTGTTTTGGAAGATGCTGGTGTTTTCAAGGATGATTTCTCTGATTACAGTGATTCTTTAATATGTGTTCCGAATCATCAATGAGAAAGAACGATCATGGCAATTCTTATTCTTAAACGTTTTGGCGTGTTATTTGGACAGGTTTTAACGGGCTCTAGTGAAGCTGGTGGGGTTTCCATGGGTATTTTCTGATTCTATTGTTGGATTAACATATATTGTGCATCATAAATAGGAAAAACACCCATGACTACGTATTCTTAAATGTTTTGGGGGCTTAATTTGGCAGCTTTTAAGATTTTAATAAAAGTTCTTGGGATTTTCAAGGTTGTTTCTACGCGTAGTGATACTTTGACATGTATTTTGCATCGTCAGTGGAAAAGAACACCTATGACATCACGTATTCTTAAAAATTTCGACCTCTTATTTCGACAACTTAAAACAGACATAAGAATCCAACAAATAACTTACGTCACCTCTGAAAACAGTTCCTATGAGAACCATAAATATTTGAGAGTACTTTCCTATATCAAGCTGAATCTCTCTTACCTTACCTGCGAATAGCGTTGGCCATGCTTGCAGTAATCCTTGTTGGTGTTCAGGTGCTCATTACCCCGATATCAAATTCGGCTGGTGTGGCGTAAGTTTGCATTAAACTCCTCTCAGTAACTGGTCTTGTCAGGGTCTCAGACTTCATGTTCTTTAATGTCCGAGCGTTGCCTTTGAGATTAAGTGCTATTCCATGAGACTAAGACGATGTTGCTTTTTTGTAGTGGGATGATGATGAGGAGGAGGAAGGCGAGAATAAGGAGAAGGAGGAGGAGGAGGAGGAGGAGGAGGAGGAGGAGAAAGATGAGAAGGTGGGTACGAACAAGCAGAACAACCAGAAGGAGGACAAGAAGGGCGATGGCAAAGAGGAGGAGGAGGAGGATGATGATGAGGAGGAGGAGGAGTTAGAGAAAGAAAATCATAACTTTGATGATAAGAAAAAATGAACGAGGATTAGGAAGCCATTAATTAATAACGAAACAGCACAAACACAACCTGGCAGCATCAAAGTAAAGGTACAACATGTGCAGAGGTTTGTACCGCTTATTGGTCATCAGGAAAGGAGACAAGAGGATCCAGCACAAATAAATTTTATTACGAGGGAGTCAGCCAGAGTCAGAAGCACAATATGAAAATATATAGTAGTAGAACAATTAAGACTTACAAAGGGTACTAAGTACAAGTAAGTACGTAAGTGGTCCACGGGGTAGCCCTTTGTGACAACTGGCAAGGTGAAAAGTAAAGATCTCTCTCACCAATATAGTCTGTGTGTGTGTGTGTGTGTGTGTGTGTGTGTGTGTGTGTGTGTGTGTGGTGTGGTGTGTGTGTGTGTGTGGTGTGGTGTGGTGTGTTTGTGTGTTTGTGTGTGTGTGTTCACGTTCCTTCTGTACATATACTCCACGCACAGTCCACAGTATTAAAAAAGTTAAACAGATGAAAATTATTCGTCTTTGGTGATGATCATTTAGTTTCCAGAATGGAATCTAACTGAGACTTTCCCCCCAACAGAGTTAAGAGTGGTAGCGTTAAGTCTCTCTCTCTCTCTCTCTCTCTCTCTCTCTCTCTCTCTCTCTCTCTCCTCTCTCTCTCTCTCTCTCTCTCTCTCTCTCACGCTATGATGGTTGTTCCGTATCGGCATGATTGCCATAAATTAATTAAAAGCCATATGTGAATTACGGAAGCGTAAAAAGAGAGCAGGAGGAGGAGGGGGAGGAGAACTGAAGACAATAAAAAAAAAGAACATCAAGAACAAATAGCAGCAAACGTTTTGGTCCTCACCGGGCTGTTTGTAGTCTATGTATCCAACATACAGTAACAGAAATAAGTCAGAACAAAGGCATGAGCAGGAGCAAGAGGAGGAGGAGATACCTGTGGCGTGGCTTCCTTTGTCGTTTCATTCTGGCTGGTCTGTTAGCGATCAAACCGTCGTCGGGCACACACACACACTCCAGTCAGAGCTACGTCACTGTTCCTGAATGTATGTATAATACTCCCTCTAGTACATTCTAGGTGCGAGTGTACAACTGAAGTATTTTGTTTTCCTTTTAATTTTTAACCGAGGAAACGCGCTCATTATTTTCTTCTCTTGTTTATCACCGAAATGAATGCAGGATTGTAATGACCTCCATTATTCTAATTTCAAGAAGTCTATATTTTCTTCACTTAGAAAGAAAGATACAGCCATACGCCAAGGCCTATACATAATTAAAGAACATTCTCCTGAAATGTATACGTAAGTACATGTACACAAAAAAGCACGTTATGTATGTATGCATAATGCGCAATACATACATATTCTCGCACATATACATTATACAATTATACATCTATATTAAAGTCAATATATATATACAAAAAATATTTATATGGATGAATGAGACATGGACATTTGCGTTACTGATGTGTTGCTTGATGAGTGGCTGTGAGCGTCCTGGAGAGGCGCCGTGTCTGTGTGTGGAGGGCCGCAGGTGAGCCAGCCCCCGCACACACACACCAGGCGGGAAGTTTGCGGTGAAGATGAGAAGTGCAGCGTGACAGAGAGAGGCTGAGATGTGTCCTGTCTTGCCGAGCGCACACATGAAGTTACACCTGGTGGCGGCTTTAGCTGTGTGGTTTATTGTGGTTTATGAGGGTGACGTCTTCCGGTTTATTTGTCTTGACACACACACACACACACATTTTCCATCCTCCCCCCATCTCTCTCTCTCTCTCTCTCTCTCTCTCTCTCTCTCTCTCTCTCTCTCTCTCTCTCTCTCTCTCTCTCTCTCTCTCTCTCTCACACACACACACACACACACACCCCACAATATTCTTTTTCATTTTCCAGTAACTTTCGTAACTCCTATGAAAGCCATTATTCACACAAATATATATAAGAAAAAATAGATAAACAAACAAAAGGGATAAAGATAATTACCGGCGCCACCTGACGAAAGAAATAGATACCTGTGAATCTAGAACAAAAGCAGGTGTTTCATCAGGTCTCAGGTGAAGGTGTGTAGCGGCGGGAAACTTTCCGTCCTTCTCTCCACTATTTGCTCTGGCTGTCAATGCAAAATACATGTACAAATAAGAAAAAAATAATCAATGAATCAATAAATACAAATAAATAAATGAAGCAAGCAAATATGTACATCTCACATCACACACACAGGCACACACACGGTTGGAAATTGTAATATGGCCTTAAAGAGAAATGAAATGAACTCTTTTCAAGTAATAGATACCAGATATTCATTCAAGAGTGTCAGTGTTCTAAAGCTTTCTGCTGCTGTGGACTGTCTCGCTGCCTGGGTTGAAAACATTGTGAGGCGAGAGAGTTATAACTCGTGTTTTCACTATTTTGATGTTATATTTATTTATTTATTTATTTATTTATTTTTATTCTGTTCAGTAAGAAAATTCCTTGTTTTATCGGCGGTGATAGTGTGTGATAGGCGAGGCCGTCTGGCATTCACAGTATGGCCAAAACAGTGATGATAGTTTACAGCCAAGGGCCAACATCTTGACACTGAACCAGTTGAATCATTAATATTTTTCTTAAACCTTATTTATCGCGCTCCAGTGCTCAATCATTGGTCTTATCCTTTGTTGTTCTTTGATGGTCCTTCCTAGAGAAACTGCATATAACAGTATCCCTCCCTTGGCAATGATCACCTCAGTTACTGCGAAGTAGGATAATTATCAAAGTACGCACATCTCCACAAACACATGTACATATTACATAAATTATACTGGTTTAGTACGATTCTTTCATATTCTTCCAGCCTTGTTGGTGCTCAGTTGGCATCAGCATAACTGAAGAGCAAAAGTGTTCCGGTGCTTACGAATGCCCAGATATTTCTGAGGTTGGCTACAAATACCCATAAATAATGAAGCTTCTTGTTATTTCCGTAACGGTGTGGATGTGCGGGCTACGGGCTTCTTCCTTTACACTGCTAGTATTCTTAACTCCTCTTTTGGGAGAGTATTAGTAATACACAGATGACAGAACGCAAATACTCCCATTTTTTGTATCGTTGTTATGAAAAAAATGACAGAAGTGAAATACCTTGCTGGTGTAAAGACTTCTCACGTAACATAAACACATTAAGAGGATAGGTAACTAAGCCTTAAAGCATGCCCACTCCGCCACAGTATGTATGTATCAGAAGCGTCTCTCTCTCTCTCTCTCTCTCTCTCTCTCTCTCTCTCTCTCTCTCTCTCTCTCTCTCTCAACTTAGAAACATATCGCACTGGCCTGTGCCTTAAAGTTCTCGAAATGAAGAACATTTTGTTTTGTTTTTGGTAAGAATTCGATTTCGGAGACGTTTCCCTGCATTGCTCACCCACGATTAAGTTGGAAAACATACCACGTAAGCACCTGCATGTCTGTTTAAATTAGGGTAATTATCGTTGAGTGTATACCAGTGTGTGTGTGTGTGTGTGTTAGATGCACAAGATAATAAAGAAAAATCCTATTCTAAACATTGACCACCAGCGTAAAAAATATTGGAACTACGAGTACGCAACAGATACACATAATACTTGAAAAACATGATTTAAAAAATAAAAATGAAAATAACGTGTCGGAGAAAATTTGTGTAAAATAGCCACTGTTGAATTACATATAAAGAGAAGAGTCGAATCACCCGAGCAGGAAATGAAGCCAGCAGCACAAAACAAACCACAGCATGGACGCAACCACGGTCCCTGTGGGGGAGGCAAACACCGCCACTTACTGATCCTGGAGTGGGAGAGGGAGAGGAACCAGACGAACTGACCTCCAGGGACGAAAGAGAGAGAGAGAGAGAGAGAGAGAGAGAGAGAGAGAGAGAGAGAGAGAGAGAGAGAGAGAGAGAGAGAGAGAAAGGGGACGAAACAAAATGACAAACAGAAAAATGACAGGTCGTTTCTAGAGACTCTCTCTCTCTCTCTCTCTCTCTCTCTCTCTCTCTCTCTCTCTCTCTCTCTCTGACAGACACACACACACACACACACACACACACACACACACACACACACACACACACACACAAGCAAACAGTAATTAGGCAGACAAACAGAATTCCTGATTTCGCAGCTGAGGACTGAGGGAAATCACATTTTAACAACGCGTGCTAAAAGTGTTCTCTGCAGCTTGGGACGTTTGGGTCCAGACGAGCCGAGGAAAGAAACGACACACAGAAACAGAGTTATCGAAAATTCTGCCTCAAAGTTTGTGCTCATTTGTACGTATGGTGTTTTTTTTTTTTTTTTTTTTTTTTTGTGTGTGTGTGTGTGTGTGTGTGTGTGTGTGTGTGTTCGCCACGTCAGACATGTCTTACTTCTTTATCACTTTTCAAAATCCGTTCATCATTATTATTATTATTATTATTATTATTATTATTATTATTATTATTATTGTTATTATTACTGTTATAATTATTGTTGTTGTTGTTCTTGTCCGCTCTCATTATTGTCATCATTGTTATTTATTAAATTTTGAGTAATGTATTGTCCCGAGACGTACTAATCCAGTACAGCTGCAGTACTAAAAATAGTTTTGTATTTATATCTGTAATTTCTATCGCCATAAAACAGAAACAAGTCTGGTTCTAAGAGGAAACATTACGTACCTCCTTTGTCTTTGATTACACACACACACACACACACACACACACACACACACACACACACACACACAAAGAGCCTTAAACATTAAGTTGAAAATAAAGAAAAAATAAAATATAAATAAATAAAATAAAGAAGGTTATCTCATTGATTTCACACAAAACAAAAGAACGGAACAGAAGAAGAATGCGCAACTAAAACAGCACCCTAATCAAATTACTCTCAGGTTATCAAAAGAATCCAAATTACTCTGACCTCTAATCCCTGCCAGTCATTCAGCATTAAGGGAGCACCGCGGTAGCTTACTAATAATAATGTCACACCAGTATCCCGTTTTCATCGCTGATCACACTACACCTTTCACAGCTGCCACTCAGGTACACATATACTGGTGTGTGTGTGTGTGTGTGTGTGTTGGAATGTATGTGTGTGTGTGTGTGTGTGTGTGTGTGTGTGTAGGGTTGCCTCACAGGTCCCGTCCGATGCTGCCAGAGACCCGAAGGGCAGCGAGAGACAGGCACCGCTGATCCTGTAAAGTTAGAAAGAAAAATCATCACCAGGAACGTTTATCATTCACAAGTAAATTATTAAATGTATACTGTACTGAAATTCCACAAGGCAGTGTATCCATTTATGTGTCACTTGCTTTATTGTTCCTCTGAATTACTTGTATTAGTGTTTGTAAACTACTTCTGGCAGCCCGTCGCTACCCCTAACACCGCCCCACCTGTCATTCACACTGTCAGTCACCTTCACCCTGCTTAGGGGGTAGGAAGTGTGGGTGTGTGTCGCTCCGTCACACGCTACCCTGTACAGTCCAGTATTGATATACGCCATAGATTGTACAACGTGTTCCTTTCTACCCATAACACATGGGTGGAGTGGTGGGATGGATCCTTTTCCACTTGGAACACACTTGGTGGACTACCCTTGGTTTGAGAATGGCAAGTATAAGCCTATTCATTACAACTTCTACACAAGAAAAAGTATGTGAAATTCTTATGCATATACCTTGGCCATGTTTAAGGGAGCACCATAAACAGTCTCTCTCTCTCTCTCTCTCTCTCTCTCTCTCTCTCTCTCTCTCTCTCTCTCTCTCTCTCTCTCTCTCTCTCTTTCTCTCTCTCTCTCTCATAAATACTTTCCCCACCTACTACAAGTATCCGAAAACAGGTTCTCAAAACAAAACCTTCGCATATTCCTGAAGGAAAATACACAGGCAATTTATGTCTCAGCAATAAATCGCAGAAGAAAATACGCGATCGAAGAACAATGAATTATCGCCGCCGTTAAGCATGAAGCACAACACGATACACCACTCCAGCAAGCGCCTAACACTCCTCCCATCCGCTCTCAGGCTCTGGGGTTCACGACTTATATGGAGAGGAAGACTGTTGTGATCTTTCTAGATCACAACAGTCAGAATAATGCTATTTTTCTGTAAAATTTTCGTTGATGATTGTATAAGTGGTGAGTGACTGTAATTCTTGTGTTGAGGTTTGGATGGGTTGGGTTAAAGCTATTAAATTACAGGTCTGCGAAGATAAGCCATAAATTACCTCTAGCGCGAAAGAGATGGCTATTATTAGAGTTCATTGATGTAGTCGTTTTCGCGATCGATCAGTAACCATGGGGTGTCAGATTTTAATCCAGGGCAGAGGGGCAACTTCTGAAGTTCGTTTACCTTCACATCATAACCCTTTTTCCAGCAATGAGTAGATACGGGACGTGAGCCAAAGCGTTGGGATCTTGTCTTTCCGGCAGAGGCGAAAGGTCAGCAGTTCTACCATCCTACGGCTGTATGAATGTGAGTATCTGTGTGTGGCTACTCAAAGAGACTGGGATGGTCTACGGCACATCTTGGGAGATAAACAAAGGAAGATAAAAAAAAACAAAAACAAAAACAAAAACATATATAAACAACAGTTTTTTGAGTCACCTGCCAAGTCAAAGCCAATGACATTCTGAACGCAGCCAGTCCATACTGACCCTGTTTCACGATAACCAGTGATTGAGTATGAATCTGCTGGAAACGTACAACATGGTGCATGTAAGCTCCCCCGCTTCACTTCCGAATAAACACGGAAAAATGCACTGCTTTTCACACCTGACACTATATCTTCCGTTTCAGAGGTCATTCATCAAACGAGTAATTTTTACTTAACTTGCAAAAATTTTTGAAAGTCTTAAAGAATTTCCAGTTGAGCTAAATCGAACGTTACCCTGGAGGCGACAAAGGGTTATAAAATATCCTGCCGATAGTTACGGCGAGTTTCACGAGGATGCCAGACGATAATTCCCTGCACACCACAGTAATCTGGTCTGCTTTCCTTTGACGATATGGACAAGCAAAGCGAACACCTCTCTCTCTCTCTCTCTCTCTCTCTCTCTCTCTCTCTCTCTCTCTCTCTCTCTCTCTCTCTCTCTCTCTCTCTCTCTCTCTCTCCATGATATGTTCTACTGACATCGTTCATGTCGAAAAACTGCAAAATAAAGCATTTCAGTGACCTGACACTCGTAAACCACTTAGATACGTGTTGCTGAATCCTGAGGCACTCTTATTTAAGTCATCTCATCCGTTAAAAAAAAAAAAAAAAGTAACAGCTCTGTCGCATGAAGAAACTGGAGTGGGGAGAGCGAGCCGTATTGCCCCATGACTCATGCCGTGTGACAATCACACTCCTTTCCTTTGACAGACAAATACTGCAACCATGATTATTGCAAAATATTCAACACTCGCCATTAATCAAATTCAAGTTCCAAATCGGTGATACTAAATTACAGCTGGATGTTTAACTAAAATAAGGATAATATAAGCCAACAGATTATATTTACATAATCAAAATGTTTCACACTCTAACATGTAACACTGAAACAAGTCTTGTAGAAGGGGGAGGAAGAGAAACATGAATATATCAAAGCGCCAGAAAAAGATACGAGGTTTGCAGAGCACTCGTGGCTTCACGTGTTTACCTCGTTGAGGTTTTGACGAAAAAGAAACATGTCAGATGTTCAACAGCATAAGTACAAACAGACACACATACAAAGATGGAGTCTTTCTTATAGAACAAATTAGCATATATGATGCAATTTCTTGTTTCTCATAGTTATTTTTCCATACAGGAGGATAGTATATTTTCATCAGAATATTCCCGCGTTACCAGAAGTGTAATTACAGCGATCTTATATGCAGCTTATGGCACAAGTTCCCGCTCGAGTTGGCATTACGCGGCAACACTCGCTACAGTGAAGTCTCAGCGGCTGTCATGGTGCGAGACTCCTTGCAAAAAAATATTTGTAACATTACTCCCCCCTTCACCCACTCCCCAAGTGCCAATCTTCGCTGCTTCACTGGATCTACGTAAATCGGCAGGTGAGAAATTCTACTTTAGCAGACTTGTAAACAGGATATTCTACCATTATAACTCCCATAACAGAAAGTACTATTCTGATTGTTAATACTGAACAGCCTAATTAGTTCTTTTGTCTGTGTGTTCTAAATTGCGTTGATTGACTGTGTTGCGTGGTGTAGCTATTATTTCTGTACCGTAATAGATAAAGTAGATAAAGTGATGGCATGGAAAATAGCAATGTTGGATTTTTCAGTTTGCATGTACCTTATCATCACGGATTTGTCACATATGGACAACACACCATTTCTGCATGAGTGAAGGGAAGTGGGCGTTATACATACACATTATACAAGAGAAACACGACTCGTTGATAAAGACAAAAGCATGAAAAATCCAACTGTGACAGTAAAAATTGAAGAAAAAAAGTTTGAAGAACACTGTTCTTAAGTTACTAGTCAACACCAGGTTGTCCAAACAGAGGGTGTATGTAGTTTTGGCACTTGGCGCAGGCTGCATGAACGGGACCTACAATGCAAGAAAATATCCTCACATGAAAGCATCTGAGGGTACGCGCTTCTGAAAAGACTTTTTTTTTGTCACCAAAGTGGATGATAACCCTTAAGGGCACTGCAAGTAAGGTTGAAAGTCGCTGAAAGTCAGTACTATTTCCTCGTTACGGTCTCCAGGTTCCTCCGCCCAGCTTGATGTGGCATTCAAGGGGATTTTTCTCAGCTTCGCGTCTCCCTGCATCAGTCACTTCCATTTTCTACGAGTTGTAGAGTGAAGGACAGACTTATTGAGCAGGTAAAATAAACAAGGAAAAGGATTATGTAGGGTGGGGAGTGAAGAGTTAGGGATCGGCTTAATTGTTATTGGCTATGTAGGCTTGTTGAGTTTGTGTTAGTGTAAAGAGAGCATTTATGATATAGAATGTCTTTATGTCGTTTTTCTGAATGCTACAAAAAGTTTTCTTTTTCTTCTTTTTTTATTTTCGTGCCAGAAAATGAATTCAGAGTTAAGCAATTATATATACAAAAGAATAACGCCAAACAATAGAATACAAAGGACAAACATTAGGATACATGCACTGCTTTGGTTGATGATAAATCACACCTATTCATTAGTGGAGGAACATGCTACATATAAATTGGATTATGATGCACGCCGATGAATTATGACACATATGTCTTATAAATGAGGTACAATAAATAATAAGACAAAAACCTTGTTCAAACATACTGGCTTATGTTGCCCATAAAGCTGAAACAGCAGCCTGGGAGGCGTGTGCTGGCGCCGCACGGCTGTTTGTTAATTCAGTTTTCTTCGTTCCTGGTAAAAATTGTTTCGAGATGAACGGGACGAGGCGCAATGAATACTGTTCAGTGGCGCACATGCTGACAGAGACCAGACAAATATGGCGCAGACTGAGGTTCAGGACGATACACACACACACACACACACACACACACACACACACACACACACACACACACACACACACACACACACACACACACACACACGTACGCACGCACGCACGCACGTACACACACAAGCAAGCACGAGCGCGCCATATGTTATTCCAGTGTTGAAGATGGAACTGTTATTGCTGCAGGACGGGGGAGCGTTCAGTTCTATGTGTAACAAGAGCAAACATACATGAACACACACACACACACACACACACACACACACACACACACACACACACACACACACACACACACACTCACACGCACACACACACACACACGAATACCACTGAGCCAACATGGCTGACAGTTCCCGGTTACAGACAACACGTATTGCAAATTAGGCTTTTCCCTTTGCCACATCAAACTTTTCCCTCCTCACACACCCATCCAAGCTTTCCGCCACGAACACATCGCTCGAGTCTCTTTCCTTCACCTGATCATTCGAAATATTTCTGGGGCTTCTCATTCCCTCTTACCTAACTAGTTTTCCATCGATTCTCCTTCCTCACACTTGAGCATCTCCCGGCACGCCCTGATTATGCTCGCCGCTACCACTGCACGACTCCCCACGCATCACTTCCTGTGCTCCTCTCCTCACACACATTAATTGGCTCTAACTCTACCAACTTTTATACCAACGCACCCCACACACACATCCACACACACACACACACACACACACACACACACACACACACAAAGGTGAACAGAGGCGACCCTCCCCTCCCCGCAGGTCAACATCCATGAATGAGCCTCGCCGTGTGTCGCAATAAAGGCTTCGTCTCGCCTTACGTCCAGGTAAACAAGTTCTTGCTCCGCTTCGCCACCCACAGCTGCGCCACGTCTCGCCACTCACAGAAGGAGTAGACGCTCATTAAATTGTACATATATGAGTATTGTACATATGCGAGTATCCCTTTTTATTAATCACCATATATTTTCTTGCATTTACAATTTATTTCTGGCTATCTGGCTTGCATAGCGGTCGTTCATAGTGCCCGGTAAGTTGCTTAGTGACAAAAGACTGCCCAACATTTTTTTTTTTTTTTATGCAAAGCTAATGTTGACTTAAAACGTCTTGGAGGGGTTACCGAGTGGCGAGAACATAACTCTTCCGCTCACGTCCTGTACCTCAAACTGTCTTCACCCGGCTGGGCATGACGATGGTGAATAAGCCAGCGTGAGTACTCTATGAGACCATATAGAGTAGATCACGTGAGACGAAATGCTAATCCCCTTCTACACTTCCACAGAAAAAGTACACATGGAAGATGAATGGATTGCCTTTGACAGTGAAGTGTCCTTGTGTGGCATTTCAAAAGGCCAAGGGAAGAAAGAAGCACAAAGACTAAGTACTTTTTCCCATTTTCATGTAGGTTCGGGAAGTCGAAAGGGAAAGCCTATTCACTGCTTCTTGTTCTCTTTTCTAGCGTCCTTTCTATTTTGCTAAGGCTTTTCGTATCAAAGGGAAGGTTAATGCTATTTAGAATTTTACATCCCACGTCTTCTGAGTAATTTCACCAGGAGGTATCAACCTGGATATCTCGTTCACTCAAGAACACACACGCCTGGCAGCCGGCGACGAGGACCAAAGGATGTGTTGCCGCTTGCTAATATTATTCTTAAAAGAGGCGTTCATCTGCAGGGAATAACTGTCAAAGCGATGCAGTATTTTCTCATAGTTATGGATTCCCTCGGTGCTCGTCTTGCTCCCTTGACCTCAGCCTGCTTCAAGGGGTCACCTTATGGTTACCCACAATAGAAGTGACCTTGTTTGAGGGGATTCGTGATGTGATTATGGCACTTTTTTTTTATGTAAGAAAGATTCTGACCAGAGGCAAAAAAGAAAAAAAAGTGAAAAAAAGCCTCCAGAAGCTGCCAGACCCTAAAGGAAACACTGACTGCTATCGATTTTGGAAAAGTGTTTGAAATATTATTGACACTGCGCTTTCGATATTCGGATGGTATTGCATAAACCACCACTCAGGGCGACCAGTTACTTAAAAGTGGTGTAATACGAGCATGTGTTTGCCGGCTAGCTTTTACTCACGTCCCAATTTAGGTTTCTCTTTTTTTTTTTTTTTTTTTTTTACTTTTTTTTTTTTTTTTTTTTTTCTTTTTAGAGGGTGGGTGGTCAGCTGTTATTTCTTACTCTCATTTGTGTGGATCTGTGCCGGAGAATCATAATGTGTGAAGGCTGCACCGTAGCCAAGTGTGGGAGGTAACACAAAACACTTTAAGAGTGAAAGATATTTAGATAAGCGCAGGTATTTTGTCAATGTGAGTATTTTAGTTTAAAGATTATAACTTTACCGAGAAGTTTAAATTTGGTATCAACAACATAATTTCCTCCTAATTTCCTCACATTTTCTTTAGCATTCTTCCATTAAGGTCAATTAAGAAGCTAATTTAATTTCATCCTTTCACAGTTATCATTTCCGAGTCCATTAAATGCCAAACGGCGCCGCTCATGTCTCAAAGTGGACGGAAAGTCGATGACACTCATGAGCACTCTTATCAACACGTAATGTAATTAACACACGCGAAGAAAGATCAAACTAAATATTCGCGAACCATCTTGTCCTTTCCAGCTTTAATTGGTTCTCTAACGCTCCCTGACACACACACACACACACACACACACACACACACACACACACACACACACTATTCTTCCTGTAATACTTGCGGGACATGCACACATTGTCAGTGTCCTCGTCATAATACTGGATCTATATCACCACCACCACCACCACTACCTTCACCCCTTTCCTCACATCTTTCCACATCACTTGTAAATTTCTCCTACAACTATGAAGTGTTTAACACCTCCGTCAAGACACTCCATAATGTAATTTCGGACTTGCTTTTGAACTGTTTTTTGTCTCTCTTGAAACTGGCAGCTTCAGTGAGCCTTTTTCTTCTCCTTCTTGTCAATTTCGCTGTCTGACCGTAGCCCTTCTTCTGTGATAAATAAATAAATAAGTTAAATAAACCTCTACTGAAACTCACCATCAATTCTTTCCCAGTCCTGCCTCTCTTACCTCCCCCACGGCTCCCAATAACCCTCACTCACACCTCAGAGAGACACATAAAGAATCAAAGTCTCCTCTCTGCGCTTGTGAGCTTTTCTCGCATCACACACTTTTAAACTTTGACCAATAAACCTTTCCACAATAGTACCACTGAAACCCTGCAGGAACCGAGGTCACAGTTCATGTCTGAGTTACAGCAGGATGTGTCTAAAAGTTTGGATCGGAAGGTTTCTCACATAAACGGTAAAAAATGAACGTCTGTCGATTCGTCCGTCTTCATTTCTGCTTCCTCAAGAGTATATACGTATGTTCATAACACCAGGGAAATGCCCATGAAAGGTTACCGTAGATGGCATAGAGGAACACACAGCGAGGCAAGTGAAGACAACGGAAGTTTCCTCATAGTGTGCAGAAGAAGCGTTGACAATGGTAAAGACAGAGAGGTTTTAAATTGTACCTTCCCCCAACACTATTTCTCAATGTATAACGAATACTTGGGCATGTATCTCTCTCTCTCTCTCTCTCTCTCTCTCTCTCTCTCTCTCTCTCTCTCTCTCTCTCTCTCTCTCTCTCTCTCTCTCTCTCTCTCTCTTACACACACACACACACACACACACACACACACACACATCCGGTATACCTCAACGTGGTCCGGGCTGCTAGGTGAGGGTCCCCGCCACCAGCCACGCCACGGCCACTAGCAGGAAGACAGCTCGCAAGTCAAGGCCAGAGAGTGAACACCGCGCCCCGCTCAGCCCGCCTTGCTGCACGGCCGCCCGCAACTCGTCCTCTGTGACAGTGGGTGGAGGAAGAAATTATCGTTACTGGTATCATACACACACACACACACACACACACACATGCAGGGTCAATTACAGGGCCACGAATGGAGTCATGCATTATTTCATCATGTTATAATCACTAAATCATGATGTACCGTTTGCCTGCAGCCGTTAATTTGCCACTCAGGACAACAACCCTCCACTGATGAGCACTTAATGTAATATTTAGGTTTTCATCCAACGCGATTATAATACATGTCATTATCTATCCGCTTTGAAGTGTTACTCAATAAAGAGATATTAAAATAATACTTCGCTTAACAAATTATGTAAATCTATTCAGCAATATGTTATCCTGTTGTAGTTATCAAGTAATCAAATGATGTTTGTCGCATAAATGGTGTGTGTGTGTGTGTGTGTGTGTGTGTGTGTGTGTGTGTGTGTGTGTGTGTCAGGACAGATAAGTGTCAAACATTATAAAAGCAGTGGTCTTCCTCTTGGTTTTCAGCCTTAAGACAAGAAGACGAGGCGTGCGAAGGAGCGTGGAGGTGGCAGGAAAAATTTGGTTATGAATGGGCGTGAAGAATGCAATAGTCAGGTCCATTTCCCTCCCCTCACCGGCACTGGGGAACGTGACGTGTCTTAATGGAAGGGGGATGGGCTTCTCCTACAAGCTATCTTTACTTCACCATGATACAGTGGAATGTGCGTGGCGCCAGCAAGCGACACACTGACAGTCACGTTATACACAACTACACAATGAATATAAATGAGTGAGTTCTAAAGAATAATACAAAATTTATGTAATAAGTATTACAAATGAGGCGTAATACAGTTAAAGATTATTACATGGTGATTCATAACTTTTCCTACTTTACACGTCACCACCAGACAACTCAATATACCATCCTGCGACGCCCATCCAGTGTGAGCCAAAACTCTCCCTCATCATCGAAGTAACGTTCATATTTGTTTTACATAGAAAGCCAAGTATCAAGGAAGCACTGAATTTACATGTATGAATCTGGTTTCAATTTATATTTAGGTCAGACACACAAGTTTGCGTTTGACTAAAATAAAAGGAGTAGAATGGGAGAACGAAAGCTGTAAGAACTGATTCCCGGGTACGTATTGGAAAGCGCGAAGTGGGTGTCCATAGAGTCGTATAAAAAGAGTAATGCGCGGCGTGCGTGTCCGAGTAATAAGAGGAAAGCTTAGAACTGTGGAGTGTAGGAAGAGCGATCAACTGCAGGACGCTGAGGAGTGAAGCACGCCGATGGAAGAATCGACGATAAAATGGGCGAGTCGAGTAGTGAGAAAGTGGTGCTTCTTATGATACGATGGGGTTCAGTGAGTTCGTGGAAGGCGTGCAAGTGGCAGAGAGGGAGAATAAAGCGTTAATGATGGGGGAAAACGAACGATATGTGTTTAAGAGGGGCAACCACCATCGCATCAGGGGAGTCTATCTTCCTTGGGTTGTGAGTGCCTCTTGTGAGCTTATAAGTCACTGGCGATAAGATACAATGTAAAGCTTGCACTTGTGTCTTTCTATTTATTTTGACAATAGATTTTCTGGGACTTTAAGTACTCGTTGTGTGGAGGTCGATATGTGGGACCTGTAGCATGTGCAGGTGGATGTGCTACTTGATTCCCTCTGTGCTCCTTTTCTGTTTATGACGAAGAATAAGGATGTGGTGACAATGCTTCTTTCTTTGTAATTGCCAAGAATCCTTCCGTGCCGATAACAAGCACCTGAGTCTAATTCCCTTTCCGGCCTGTAACAAGGCAACAACACCCGCCAACAGAAATAAGGCGACAAAAGAGGCGACAACAACATGTTTACTATTTCCATCGCCACCACCACCACCACCACCACCACCACTGCTGTCGCCAACGCATCACCACTACCACCACCACCACCACCACCACCACCGCCATAAAAACCATTACTCTCATGAAAAATAGTATACTTACTTTTTTCCTCAGAGATCTTTTCATGGGCGGGCATTCATTGGTGTCAGCACCGGCGGCTGGAGGCTCCGCGTGAAAAATGTCTGCCTCAAGTTTGCTCGTGACGGAAAAAGAAATCCGCAGGAAGTATTGGTATCGCGCCGCACCGAGATGGCGGTGCTGTGCGAGGCGTAATATATATTTGTCTCCTCGGCTGCTGATTCCTGAACGAGGGATATTTATTTAGTTTCAGAGCAGAACGTCGACGACAGGGCGTCTGTCTGTGGAGACTGGAAAGAACCAGCATTTTTATTTCAGTGATAAATTTAAACAAATTCTAAATACTGTAACGAGAAAGCATTTTATAAGGACGTAGCGAAGGTGTCATTAAACAGTGTGATATCATGAAGGGTGAGGGGATGCTAATTTCACAAAATCTAGTACGTAAATCTAAACTTCCCTGGTAGACGTGCGTGTTGCAATGACTGGCATTCCACATGTCCTTCCAGACAAGTGTATGGCGTCGAAGCGTGAAAATGTGTGTGTGTTCTGCAGCGGCAAACAGTAGTGGAAGGGTGAGTGATAATAGTTTCTTCTAAGTATTATTGCGTTCGTATGCTCTCATGTTAAGGTATGTCAACAAAACAGAATATTCTAATCATGCTAAACAAACCAAATGATTTTCAGTTCATAAAAATGTGCTTGAAAGCGGCTGGTTGTTTGCTGAGGAGAGAATGAGTCAGAAACTAAAGATTATAATGCCTTAGAAGGGGTTAGTAACACTCGTCGTTCCCGGCTCTCTCTCTCTCTCTCTCTCTCTCTCTCTCTCTCTCTCTCTCTCTCTCTCTCTCGGGAATCTCCATTGATCGCTACATGCTTTTTTGACGTGCACATCAATGAGCTGAATAAAAAAGTAATGGGTATTTTAATGTAAATCAGTAAAATAAGTCATAACTTTGATAAACAGACCAGAATCATCATTACACCTACACTTGTTTCAAGCTTGATTGAATATTGTATTAAAATATGGGGAACCACTAAAGATTGATTAATATTTAATGTACAAAAATTGCAAAATTTCATAGCGCGGGTGGCGGTCGGAGAAGTCAACAAATATGACCATGTATCTGCAGACTTCAGGGAACTGCAGTGGCTGAAAGTAAGACAGAAACATTTGTTGAACGTGGGCATAACCGTATTGAAAGTTTTTATGTTTTCAAAGTGGACAAGCTGTAACATGTAATGTGACGCGACAGAGGCACCAGCTGTAAGTGCCCCGCACCAACACACACACGTGTACCGGTGTACCACCACTCTGGGCGCCACGCCGTGGGACGCTCTCCCGCCTTCCCTCACACAGGCACCTCTCACTACTTTTAAGGCTAGAAGAAATTTTTTTTAACTGAATATGTACGATATTGATTTTTACTATTTACATATTTAGAATGTACAGGGGTACACCATGGTACAGTGGGACCGCGCGCTTTGGGGGCCAAGTGGCATCAGGCGTACGGGTTCGAATCCTGGCTATGGTCCGAGGGTAGGAAGGGATCCACTCGGGGTAACTGTTCCCAAATGCCAAATCCAAAGTCCTTCATCGGGAGGCACCGTCTCAGCCCTGACAGACTAGGGAAACTAGACGAAAAGTCGAAAAGAAAAGATATATATATATATATATATATATATATATATATATATATATATATATATATATATATATATATATATATATATATATATATATATATATATATATATATATATATATATATATATATATATATATATATATATATATATATATATATATATATATATATACACACACTTCTACAGCTGCTCACATGTTCATATGGGGTCGTTGTTTAGAATGTAGAGACCTGGCATTTTTGTGCTGCGTTGTTTGTATTCATTTATGTTTTTGCTTCTGTATGAATATGTTTTATTAGTTTAATATTTCTATATGTAACATATGCATACATTCATGATAACTGTAATATATTCGTAATAGCCACCTTGGTGGAAATAAAGAATCTAAATCTGAATCTCTCTCTCTCTCTCTCTCTCTCTCTCTCTCTCTCTCTCTCTCTCTCTCTCTCTCTCTCTCTCTCTCTCTCTCTGGTGTGTGTGTGTGTGTGTGTGTGTGTGTGTGTGTGTGTGTGTGTGTGTGTGTGTGTGTGTGTGTGTGTGTGTGTGTGTGTGTCTGTGTGTGTGTGTGTGTGTGTGTGTGTGTGTGTGTGTGTGTGTGTGTGTGTGTGTGTGTGTGTGTGTGTGTTTCAGTATTTTCCCATTATGAAAGCAAACTGAATTACCCACCTGTAACTAAATTCATTGCACAAATAGCAATAGAGATGACAATATTGCAAATAACCCCAAGATATACACTAATATCAACATGGATATGACAGCAAAACAAACACATAACAGTAAATTATAGCAAGGCATTTAGAGTAAAAAATCCAGATGGAGCAGGTGCATGTGTAGAAGAGCACAAGGATACTTGCAGCTAGGAGATGGTGCGAGGAGTAGACGCAGAGAAGATGGAAAGAGGAGATTGAAGAAGATTGAAGAAGACTCCGAGACCTTTATCCATCAATGACCTTATAATATCTGAAGATGATGATTTTGTGTGTGCGGGTGTGGGTGTGGGTGTGGGTGGCTATGTGGGTGTCTAGTATAGCACGAATGGAGGAGGTAAAGCGTGAAACAAGTTGAGGGTCATCGGGGCACTAACTGTGGCACTGACTGATGGCCTGCCAATGGCAGCACCGTGCACTTCACTCTCCGATTCTTTTTCATTAATTCTTCTTCTTTTTTTTTTTTTTACATTGTTTATTTCATTTTCTTATGTTCTCGTGTGTGTGTGGAAGTTCACTGAAACCATTCTTTTCGTGTTCACTTATTATTATCACTATTTCTTTTACATTTTGCTAATCAACTGATGTAAAAAGTGGCTGTCATAATTTCCCTGCACTTCCTGGGTCACCAGACGCCAGGCAGTCATCCCTTTGCCACTCTCCCCACCCCCCACCAACACACACAATCGCACCAAGGAATATCACGCGCGTCACGTTCCCGGCACGCGGAAGTCACATGACGAGGCTGACTACGCGATAATAAAGGATACATGCGGGAATTCCTTAATGCCTTGCAGCCTTCTATGCCGCAGCAGTGAACACCACCATCACCACCGCCACAGTAGTCATCATCGTCACCACCCCTGTGATAGAGAGTGTCACTACCATCATTACCACGGCTACCATTACGACCATCACTGCCTAACAAGCTGCCAAGGTCTCTGGAACAAAGCATTTGCCAGTACTTCCTCCATGACATTCGCCCCTCGACGACTACGAGTAACTGACAACGAACACTGTGTGTAGTCCCTAACGAACCACATACACACACACACACACACACACACACACACACACACACACACAAGGGACGCGAATCTGCTCAGCGAAAGCCAGAAAGTCAGCAGATACTTTGAAATCAGCCCAGAGAGTTGGGTTGATCCTCCGCATTCACAATTTAGCGATATTCAATGCGACGAGACGCTGGGGAGGAGCAAGTTAGCAATTCAGCATGACGCCTTGATTCGCTTGGCTCGGGTATAAGCAGATGCATCAGCAATGCGTGAAGGAACAAAGAAAATAATAAAAAGCGAAACAGTGCAAACATTGATTCAGCCCAGTGCTCGTTCCTGTGTGAATCAGTGTGTGTCTGTAACGCTCCTCACCCTTTTCGCCCTTCGCTACTCACCTGCGCCGCAAAGAGAGTGAGTGTGAGAGAGAGAACTCATTTACTGCATATCATAATAATTTCCCAGCTCATCAAAGAACATTAAATATATTATAATGTACCCCATAAATTATCAAGTACGCATACTCGTGCATCGCGAATTTTAACTCAGCGCTTATTTTTGCGGAGGAGGATAAATGATGCTCAACAAATGAGTTCCGGGCAGGACAGGAGTGTTGCTGGGGCTGGACGGCGTTGGGCACCGCGGCGGCGGGAACAGCGAAGAGGAAGTCGCGGGGACCGAGGGTTTACAGGATGGCTACTGTGTCTCAAAGCAGCCTTGTGACACCCGAGGGAAGAGATACATTGATGTGACGCTCACTGTTCCGTGTCAGTGAGTAGATATGGTGCATTACCTGCCAAGTGTTGATCAATGATACATACCTGCTTGTCTATATATATTTTGTCAGGAATCCTTCCGTAATAATAACAAACACCTAAGCTTTATTCCCTCGCGGCCACACTCTACATATCCCTCCATCGCTTTAACATGACAACAACACCCGCCAACAAAGGCAAGGCAACAAAGGAGGCGACACCAATAATATTACCACTACCGTCCCTGCCACCGCCGACACCGATAGCAACCATATTACTACCACCACCACCACCACAGCCGCCGCCTCCGCCACCACAACCACCATTACCACCACCACCACCACCACAAATGTCATCACTATCTATTTTTCTCTCTGAATTAAAGTTCACGTTATTAAGCCATGTTAAATAAACTCACATTAGAGTAGAAAAGAAGTGAAAAAAGTGTGAATGAAATATGCATCATAAAAAAATAAATAAATAAAACTGTTTTATCATCGTTATGAGAAGGACTTTACTTTTTTTCAGGTTTGGTGAAGGAGATGCGAGGTAACTGTGAATGAAGGAATTTAACAATAATATTACTTCATGATCACATGTATTCCTTCAACACTGGACGAGAAACTTAGAATGACCATTGAAAGGTGCAGCCCCACGACAAGTCGATATTGGTATATAAAAAAATATATATATCTATGTCGATAACAATAAAAAACAAAACAATAAAAAACAAAACAACCAGAATTAGTTTAGCAGTTCAGTTAGGGAAACTCTCTGCATACATCTGTGTAATTCATCCACACGTGTATTTTTGGTCCCTTTTGTCCGGGAGGATACGCGACACGCGAGGTGAGTGGCGGGGAGGGAGGGAATGTGTGGGAGGAGAAAGAGCGCGTGAACAGGAGAGAAAGAGAAAGAGAGAAATGGTGAATGAGCAAGAGGAGAAAGATGACCAGGCGAGAGGATGTGAAGGTGTGAGGAGTGTTGATGTGAGAGTTGGCAGAATGTGACCTGACTTGTGAGAGTTAAGGGGATTGAGACAGGTAGACAGAAGTTGAGAGAGAGAGAGAGAGAGAGAGAGAGAGAGAGAGAGAGAGAGAGAGAGAGAGAGAGAGAGAGAGAGAGAGAGAGAGTAATGTGACAAAGAAGATAAATTAGAAGAAAAGTAAAGCAAACAAGAGGCAAGAAAGTGGAAGGTAAGAGAAACAGAGAAACATAAACACAAGGTGGACAGTCAGCCATAATGGCAGCGAGACGGGGAAAGACATGCAAGAAAAACTACTAACCTGTGCTGACGTGGACGGTGACGGAGGCTGTAGGCGCGCTGACGGGAACACTGACGGGCACGCACGTGTAGTTTCCTGAATCTGTCTCCCGCACCGCAGAGAGAAGCAGCCTGGAGGTGGTCTGCTGCCCCGCCTTCTCCACCTGGTACGAAAGAAGTAGTGATGGTGGTAGTGGTCAGTAGGAGGTGAAAGTGATGTTTATGTACAAAACACTACTAGTCTCAGTCTTGTTTATTAATTTTGTTTTCATCATCGTTCATAATTTTTTTGTATCAATGTTAATAATGTTAATAATGATACATGTTAATTATGTCTGGCAATGGTAGAGAGAGGGAGTTAGTGGCGTGTGGGGGGATGGTTATGTACAAGCCACCACTTATCTTCTGTATTAATTTTGTTTTCATTATAACTTTTAACACTTTCACATTACTGTTAATTATGGCACGTGTTTATCACTATTATGTTATCGTGTTGGTGGGGAAGGAAAAAGTGTCCACGCATCATCCCTCGCATCATTTTTGCCCCCAGCACCTCTTATCACTTCGAGCCACACCCACCCTCTTGTTAGCGTCTTCAGGTCCCTGCTGAGTGCCTCTCCACTCTCTCTCCAGGAAGCCACTATATTCCCTTTGTATAGGGTCAAGCTCTTTGTGAATAAATCAATGCTGTATTGTAACCTGCCACGCTGAGCGGATATTATCGTGGTTACAGCCCTTGTTGTTGCTGCTGTTGTTGTTGTTGTTGTTGTGGTGGTGGTGGTGGTGGTGGTGGTGGTAAGTGTCAGGACGGCTCTTAAGTAATAACATGAAAGCATCACTCTGGTTCACTTTTATCTCTCACTGGCCTTTTCAAATATAAGTTTACGATACAGTCCCTCACTCCTAGCAACCTCTCTCTCTCTCCTTGCTCGTCCCTCCTCATTCCTAGCACCCAACTTCTTTTCTTTTTATTTCTCCTCACACGCCCTTCTTCCTTCTCAATCTCTTTACAGCCTCCTCCTCCTCCTTCTCCTCCTCCTCCTCCTCCTCCTCTTCTTCTTTCTCCTCCTCACTTGCGACAACTTTCCTCCTCCCAGCTTTCCACCGCTCTTCTTATCGTCTATTTTTCTTTTTTCTAGTCTGGCTGTTCTTTTTATTGTTCTTGTTCGCGTTCTACTTATTCTTGTTTTTGTTCTTGCTGCTGCTCCTCCTCCCCTCTAAAACCAATTACTTAATTAGTCGGAACATTATTAATGGAAAGATGAGCATAAACAATTCCATAAAAAAAAGTTGGAAGCTGTGATTGTGAAATGAATAAATCTTTCTATAGTCATAAATGTGTTTAATGCCACTTCTCACATGATACACGATTATTATTCAGAAGGACAAGATGTTTTGGTAAGACAACTATTTATGGGATTCACTACAACGTAACTATCTTGATACGCGCTCAGAATGCATTTTGTTGTTGCAGCTGTAAATGAAACATGGTTCTTTGTCAATGTACATATTTCTTGTAAATATGTCCGGGAGACACTCCAAAGAAAATACCCAGGAAATGTGAGAATCACATGATGGCACCTCTGCACGTGGAGCTTGATAAAGATTGTCTATGTGCACGTTTCACTTAAAGAAAATTTTTGTCAGTGATAGCAGGGGGATATAACACTGTATCAACCTGTCATATCTTGAGTGATTCATTTATAAATACAATGCATTTTCTTCCATAAATTGAGTAGTTGTGTGCTGTCTATCTTCACCCTTTCCAAGGAGGAGTGAGAATAACGATTACATCTCGGCATCTGAAAAAATAACGTTCTCACAGGTCCTCAGACACAAGCCCTCGACCAGCAGGCGTTCCAGAGCGAGGGAGAAGCAAACAGCGATTACTGGATAGCTGGACTCTCCTGGACATGAGATGGGAGCGGCAGAGGCAGGAATTCAGGAGCAAGAGGGGCAGGATGACTTCTTGTCACCGACCCACTCGTATAGAGCCAATTATTCCTTTCTTGCCTTTGAAAGGTTTCCTGAAAGCTCCGGTAACTGAACAGTACAATCATGAACCAAAACCTCTCAAACATCCTTGCTTAAAAAGACTTGGTGTTATGTAATATCGATGAAATTTTGAACGCAGGTCAGAATACAATACTAGCAGAACCAAACTCTCACTGATGCGAGATTTCTGGGGTTTGCCTTCATGAGTTCCGACAGTTACACTGCTTTCAACGCAAGCTTCTCCCGCACTAAGCGCATCACCATAAGGCGGAGTCTCAAGTAACAAGGGACACACATTTGCTGCGTCAGCACGGCAGCCTCAACTTCCTGAGCTCCACCCGCAGCTTGTGCCGGGAACTCGGAAACTGTTGTCGCAATCCACACCTTCCCATCCCGCTCGGTAGTTTGGTCCGTGCCGCGTCGAATATGAAGTAAAGTCTTTTACAAGTTAACTGATGGAACGTGGCAAACTATAAATAGTGAGTTGAGATAACAAGTATGGACGATGGTGGCCTTGTGTTTCTCACCGTGTGTCACCTTCACCTCCCACCTAAACTCCATTGCGCATCATTCATGTACTGTTGATTCTTCCTCGATGATCAATATTTTTTTTATGAATTTCTTTTTTTATCCTCTGGTCCTCATGGTAAATCTACAATGTGATTTCTTATTTCAAAATAATTTTCATATCATTCCAACAGAAATGAGACAATAAAATAAGTATTATTTTCGCATAAATCTTTAATTGTCCTGGATGTGTCGTCTGTCATCACTTGCGCCACATCACGACTGGCCTTTCGATAAACTAAAAGACACTCACAAAAGTCTCCACGCGTTTCACCAGCAGGGCTTCTCCAGACCGTCACTTGGATCACCATTAAGTGGGACGGGAACTCTCTGGTAGCGAGGCTTGAACTTAAGCTCCTGCAATATTTTCCTTTATGTCTTGTTAACTTTTCCCGTATTTCTCCGTAAGATGTAAGTTAGTGTTTTTTTCAGCACTTTATAAACTTTCCACGCAAGCTATACACGCAACAGTGGCCTCTACGTACATAACTGTTGTCTTTAAAGATGCAGCACCACCATCACCATACCTGCGTCATAGTTCCTCTCTCCTCACACAGTCTCCTCTTTATTCCTCTCCACGCTCCCAGCTTCATCTCCGCCCTAGACACAGTTCCATAAAGTCTTCCTGCTCTTCCTTTTGGCGTCATATGACCATGCATCTCCAGCATCAAAAATATATATTAAATTCCTTCTTTTCTTTCTCACTCCACGCAGCCTCCCTCCACCGCCTTCCAGCAACTCATGGCCTCTCCGCCTCGCTCAGCCCGCCTTCCCAGCCCCTTCAGTCCTCAGCATCTTCTTCCTCCTCCTCATCGTCCTTTTCTTCCCTCCCGCCATCAACAGCTTTTCTTATGAGGTCCCCTTTTTTTCTCTTCGTAGCGCAACAACCACTCACGCCCCGCCGCCTGCCTGCTGAGTAGTGAGGCTGGACTTGGCGAGCGATCACAGTTGTGATGTGTAATCCTGTCTCCAATTTTTTTTCTTTTTTGATAATCGCTGGGTGCTTTCAAATAATCACTGGATGCTTTAAATTCTCCTCCGTACATTGCCAACCACACGCTGGTGTCGGGTGAGGCCACACGTAATTGTCAATTAATCGTGCATGTAATGAACTCTGCAGAACTGTCTTTCTTACCGGGAACTGGTAATCTCTCTGTAATAAATAGCTAGCATTTGAAATGTGCAGAAATATAAATAAAGCTATTTTCCTGTTACATTTTCATAATAGGTATGGATCACGAGGTGCTTATGAAGCATTAAAGTACTTGTGGAAAAATTAAAATCCCACAAAATCAAATGAAAAAATGATTACCTACTTTAATCGCAGCAGAACAGCTGTTGTTATGGAGAAGGGGACACCGTATCCCCCTAACCACCACCTCCACCACCACCAGCACGCCCACCCACCTACTAACTCCCAACCGGACCGCCACCACCGTCGACTAACAGGCTGGGTGGTGTAAAGGTTGATGTCACCACTCAGGATAATCTAACGTTTGATTCATGGCCTGGGCGTCTCTCGGTGAAAAGGGACAGTAACTTTCACCACCTCCACTGCCACCGCCACTACTACCACCATCACCACCACCACATCCCACAACCTACCTGTAGGG
Source organism: Scylla paramamosain (assembly GCF_035594125.1). Classification (NCBI taxonomy): domain Eukaryota; kingdom Metazoa; phylum Arthropoda; class Malacostraca; order Decapoda; family Portunidae; genus Scylla; species Scylla paramamosain. The sequence continues at coordinate 5,685,966 of NC_087165.1, forward strand.
AGATGCCGCCCCTTGGTGAGTCGTAGTCCAGCAAGTTGTTGTCGCGGTACCAGAGGACGGCAGAGGGCGGGGCACGAGTGTGAGTCACCACACACTCCAGTGCCAGCGACGAGCCCGCCTGCAGGAACCTGGTGCCACCGCCCACGATGTGCGTCCCGTACTCACCTACAGAGCCACAAGTCACGAGGAGCCTAGTTAATGGTGGGCAGGTTTTGAAGCATTAAGCAAGACTCACCCACACCTTTATATAACACCGAGGCTGTGACGCACCCGGGGGCGGCTTCATTGTGGCATTAAGAAGGATTTATTCACACGCCGCGCTCAGCCACACGCACTGTTATGAAGGTGACTTTAATACTTTATAAAACTTGCATAAACTACTGCCTACTTATAAAGCCTGAAGTGAAGTATGACACAAGAAGACACTCATTCCTATGTATCTTGAGTTAAGAATATATGAATAAAATAAGTAAATAGATGAGTGAATGAAGATAAAATAAAGAATAAATTATCCAAAAATGTACATAATATACTGCAGGGAATGGGACAAAGGAGATTAAGTAGTCGTAACGGTCTGCCTCACCTTGCTCCCGTGTGGAGGGCGGCATCTTGTACAGCTGTCCATCCAGGAAACGCTTGTCTGTGGGTGAAAACACTCGTCAGGCACTGAGGCTTCAAGCTCCTCAAGTAATAAAACTCCCTATTAATTCGCTTTCATAAGGCTATCACTTTAATATCAACATTGCTGAAAGAAAGGAACAGGTTAGTTTATGCTCTTTCACTAGCAATACCAGAAAAAAAAAAAAAACTGAATTAATTCTCTAAGTCAAGTTGTCTCTGGCATAAGTACCTCCGGAAGCAAAGAGTGAGGGATGGGAGCCCTGACAGTACTGTGGTGCCCTCCTAGACTGGCTCAACCTCCAGCATTCACGGTCTGCTGAAGCTTCACCTTATAATCTGATTACGAGTGCAGAGACTCCCCAAGCAGCACCCGTCACCGTGACCACAGGGGATCTCACGACCTGAGCATGAATAGTCCCACTGGCTCGCATAAAAGTCACTCGCCTCCTGCTTGCACACACATCCTTTATCTGGTCTTTCGGTTCATCATTTCTCAGGACAAGGCACCGCCCAGAGTCGACGTGCCGGAGAGAGTCCAGACATCGAGTGTGATACATTAAAATACCAAGTTACAATCCATTATTCGAGTAACATGTCATGCGAAAAAAAACCTTGATGCTCACACGCTGCTTCTATTCTCGCATTTTTCTATTTTAACTTTTTATCTTTCTTCCTTCCCTTCTTTCTTTTATTTTTATTTCAAGGCGAATGTGACTTATTTCTTGTACTTTAACCACAGAGTAACTGAAGTCTGGACTATTACGTTGGATTACGTCAAGGCAAACCAGGTTAAGGAACGTGGAATTAGTCAAATTATACAGAGTAAGATAAAATGCGAGATACAAATGTTACTGTGTTTTCAGAAATTCTTAGCAGTGGAAGAAATTCGTGTCAAGCCGTATTAACCGCGACGTGGGGGATGACCAATGCTTGTAAACTCTTTGGCAATAACAAGAGTGCGTCATGCTGGTCATGTTGAGTCTCCAAGAATTATTTTCCATACTATTTGTCATGAAAAATAATATCATTGACAGGAATCAAAAGAAGAAAATAGATAAAAAAAAAAACACGAAAGTTTTAATATTTGCCTATTATATTACGATTACCCAAGCGTATAATATCACCGTAGTAAAAACTTATAAAGATTAAGGTACGCCAAATTAAGTAAGCATAAAAGAAAGAAAAATATGACACAAAACAAAATCCTGAGGATCTGTAATCACGATACGACAAGAAATAACGGGCTCAAGCTTGAGAAAATTAGATTTAAAAAGAGATAGAAAGAGATTGGTTTCCAGATACAGTGGTAGATGAATGGAATGGACTCAACGTTAGTCAACAGGAAGTTTTAAAAGAAAATTAGAGAAATTTAAGTATGGGGATGATAGGCGGATTTATGACGGAATGTTTTATATACGGAGTGCCACGTGGAGGCTTGATGAATTCTTGCCACTTTCCTTACTTTTTTCATGTTATAAAACACAGGTAGTAATGCACACACTTCAACAAGAAGCCCCCCCACTGAAAAAAAAAATAAATAAATAAAAAATGAATAAATAAATAAATAAATAAATAAAATAATAAATAAATAAATAAATCATAAAAAATATATAAATAATAAAAAAAAATAATGAAATAAGATGAAAAATGAGACAAGTTGTAAACGAAAAACAAAACAAAACAAAACGATCCTCAAGGTAAGCGTGGGTGTTTTTAGGCCATTCTTGATGCAGAGCCTCTCCTTCTTTCCCTTCCTCTTGTTGTGCGGCGACTGTTGTGACAGGCGAGCCTCAAGGTGACGCCCGTGCCCAGGTAAACGTTCTAAAGGCGCCCTGATCCCCCCCATTGCCTTACTTGGCTTAAGAATACACATTCTCTCTCTCTCTCTCTCTCTCTCTCTCTCTCTCTCTCTCTCTCTCTCTCTCTCTCTCTCTCTCTCTCTCTCTCTCTCTCTTAATTCGTGTTCTTGTTTCTGCTCATTTCCTTTCCTTTCTCTCTGTCTTTCCTTCCCTTTTTTTTTTTCGATCATTCTTACATATTGCCTCTCCTCTCCATTCGTTTCTCACTGCCTTGCCCCTCCCTCTCCATGTCCTCGTCTGGCCATCGCATTCCCCTCTCCTACAAATATCCGGTCAACCCAACCACCGTTCGCTCTCTGACTGAAAACGCTGTTCGCTGGGGGAAGAACAGTCCCGTGTTTTGTGAGAAGAAAACTTTGCTCTGTGCTCACGAGTTACTCATCAGTAATAAGTCAAGAGGAAACGATTGGCTGCAGAAGGTGAGAAAAGGGAAAGGTGACGGAGAAGCTGCTGGTGATACGGATGACTGTGATGAATGGTGATCCTTACGAAGGTGATGGTGATGACGGGAAAAAGGAGGTGGTGATGATGGGAGGAATGCATGGACAGGAAGAAGCGCGCGAGAAAGGGAAGAATGAAGAGATGGAAAAAGTGAAGCTGCTGGTGATACGGATGACTGTGATGAATGGTGATCCTTACGAAGGTGATGGTGATGATGGGAAAAAGGTGGTGGTGATGATGGGAGGAATGCATGGACAGGAAGAAGCGTGCGAGAAAGGGAAGAATGAAGAGATGGATAAAAGTAGTAGGAGGCACGGGGAATGGAGGAATGGTTACATTATAAAGGAGAATGACAAAACAAGAAGAAAAATGCGAGAGTTTAGAAAAGCAACACAGGAAAGATGAGAATGTCCAATGAAAACTACACTATTTTTCATCAGAACTAAAAAACCACAAACAGGAAATTATCAGGCAGTAGGTTAAAAAAAACTGCAGTGACGATTCCGGTACTGCAGAAAAGGAAAATTTACCTCCCTTAGAACAGTTAATTACAGACTACCAACACGACTCTCGCTCACACTGAACCATGACCTTCCATTTCCTTCACGATGCTAACGAAGCTTCTTGAATGTATAATATAATCACAGCTGGACTAAACAAAGGAAATGAAAAAGGAAAGTGTTTGGCAAGATTCCCTCTGGATGTTGAGTTCATGTTCTCCTCCGAAATGACTTGGCAAGGTCGTGCATAAGCGAATGTCCTCCAGAACTAGACAGTAATGTGATGATACCACGGAATGAGCGAACACGCGTCAGATGAGATGTGCTTCAATCTTGGAGCTCAGTATGTGCGATCTTCAGTGTGCGCAAGTGAAAAAAAAAGTCCTTTTGTATTAAAACAGGTAAACAGGAAAAAAAAGGTGGGGATGTTAGTGTGACCTATTAGAAATTATATATTGGTCCACAAGAAGGAAAGTGAGGAAGATATCTTTACTGGAAACCATATCATTCTCTACAGGAGTAAACACATTATTACTGATAATTGAAAAAGACAAAGTAATGCAGCTGATGAAGCTATTATAACAATAATCAAAGGAGATTAGAGGTTCATGGAAACTCAACAAGAGACATGCATAAGACTAATCAACTCTAATAACATAAAAATGACTGTAGGGAAAATACAGTTCTATTAGTAAGAGAACATTACACGAAATACTAAGAATTTTGACTAAAAACAGGTGAGCAAAATGTAAAGCAAGTGGTTCATTTCTGGCCGGGTATTAAAGCAAATACCAAAACGAAACACGCATGCATTGACCCAATCATCAGAATGGACGGGTTGCGTTCGAAAGCTTACAACGACCAAGCATGTTTTCCCTTCCAAAACACAATTTTCGAGGAGCTCTGGCTTGCGTTTTCTGGCTATAAAATAAAGAGGATAAAATCGGTCCTGAGGCAAACCACCGCCAGGCGATAAAAGGTCAGCCCAGGAAATGGAAGACAAATACGCTGAACTCTAATGCTCGCCAAGTACTTTCTCTCCGGAAAGGACAAAGTGTTACTGCAGTACTTTATTGCTTAAAAAAACACGGTAGTTAATTTTGTTCATGCAGCAGAAAATACTTTACACACAAGCTTTTATTGTGTGTTACGGTTTTGTCGCTTCTGTGACACTCGGGAGCGCCACGAAAGAAATTATCTGAATTATTACTACCTTTCATTATCACCCTAAAGATGCAACGCGACTTGGAAATCGTTTCTTTTTATTCCAACATGATTCTTTATATTACGTTGCCTCCAATTAGTTACCTTTACAGGGAACACTGCGTACATGTCTCGCTCTGCTTCCTATTCCCTTGCTAAATAAAGGGAAGGTTTGGATGGAGTGCCGTGCGCTGCTCAGTCTTTGCCTTAACTAGATAGCTGACTCTCATAACTTCTTTCTGATTCCATGGATCTTCTCGTACCTGTTTCCTCTTTGTTTGCGTACAAAGGTAAGTCGAGAACGAAGAGAACAAAGAAAGCGATAATTAGTAGAAATCGGATCGGAAAGATTTGATCAATTTAACAAGGAAGGAAACAAAGGAAGCAACTTCCTAACGAGCGTCTCCTTAACAAGTCATGATGGAGAGAGAGAGAGAGAGAGAGAGAGAGAGAGAGAGAGAGAGAGAGAGAGAGAGAGAGAGAGAGAGAGAGAGAGAGAGAGAGAGAGAGAGAGAGAGAGAGAGAGAGAGAGAGAGAGAGAGAGAGAGAGAGAGTATTAATTATATCTATCAATTCATGGACGTACTTTTGTTTGATCAACACACAATGAATTATATAATGGACAGTCTACGACTTTTTTTCTTAACAGAATCTCAGTCATCGTCTTTTAAGGTCGGCAACAGGTCCTTTGTTACTCGCTCAGAGAGTGACAGTCTTCAGTGAAGTCCAGGCGAACTGTAGAGTTTCAGAACTTACGGATTGCATCACTTTCTATTTTCCTTCGTCAAAAGTTCCCTTTCTGGCTGTTCTCCTGCTGCTGTGGTGGACGGTCACCCGCCGAATTGTGGAGAACACCGAACTTTCTAATTACTGCCGTTCCTGTTCCATCCGTCTTACTAATGCAAGAGTTAACGAAATTTTTCACTTCACTCTTCACTGTTCTCCGAAAAACTCCCGCATTGTGAATTCATTTTCACTTCATTATGAATTAACTTTTCCTCGATCTGAGCGCCTTTAATAAACCAGTATTAACATTCATCGGAGATTAAACTGACCATGCTCTCTTAGAAACGATTTCTTTAAAAGGAGAGGCAATTAGTGACTTCTTTTTTTCAAGTAAATTGTGTTCTCTAGCTCTTGGCCAGCCTCTAGTTTATGTGAAGGGGAGGGAAAGAGGGGAAGGAAAAGCGAGTGTAAAAGAGAACAGGGAGGGGGAAAGGGGAGAGGAAGTGCAGAAATAAAGGGAATAGTGAAGGAAGAATTCTAGTTTTTTGTTTAGTCAGTGTGTTTTTGTATGTACACAGTGATAAATAAACAGAAGACTGGTGGTGGTGGTGGTGGTGGTGGTGGTGATAGTAGTGGTGGTGGTGTTGGTGGCGATGGCAGTGGTGGTAGTGGTCCTATACATCAAGGCCATGGGGAGCCTACTATCGGGGGTCTGAAACGAGTACCCAGCGGGGGCCGTACGCGTAATCACCCTGCGGCTCCACATAGCTTATTTGGAGCAAGGTGATTAACATAGAGATTCTGGCGGCTTTGAATCAGGCGGATGGCACTCAGGATAAAGGATGTATGACGCAGACACATTTATACTCGGCCACTGTTACAAAGGAAGGATTTCACAGCTGATGTAAAAAGATATGGACCTGACCTCGATTTTTCAGAACAATCTGTTGACGCGGAAACTGGAAGCCATCAAGAGTTTTAGCCGTGAGAGAATTGACATTTTGAGTTCCTAAGAATGAGTAAGCGTATTTTATTGTTGTTATATTGTCACTGATTTCTTTCAATGGACGGCCCGTTAACAGAGTCCAGCCTACCAGGTTTAACCAAGAATTATTCGGCTGTGGGAGGAGGGCGACTGAGTACCCCATTCCTTCTCTCTCTCTGTCTCTCTCTTTTAACCAACATGTATAGTCTCAAGCTATTCATCCATGTTTAAAATTATCTGGCTATCCTCTGCTACAGATGTGGATTTGAATATTCAGTCCACCTCTAGCTGTAAATGAGCGATTAACCAGCCAATCAAGTAAGGCGTATTTAAGAACTGTGAAGTAACGCAACGTTATGTAAAAACACTGATGTAGAGAGGCGCAGAGTCCCTCCGTCGCAGGGAGGTTGGGGCGTGCTGGCTGCCTGGGATATGCCGGATGGCTGGCTGGGTGGGGGTTAGGGGAGGATAAGGGACCAGGGCCACGGAGGAGGCAGATTTTCACAAGTGGGAACGCCGGCAACCGTCTGCCAGTGGTATAAATTTTCTGTCAACTTTAATGTTTCAAATTTCTCAAAGAACGATGAGGAACATCATGATAATTTTTGCACATTTGCTTGTGACGTGGTAAATGTTTACAAAAATCGTCCACACCAAAAAGTTACACGTGTTGTGTTCTAAGCTTCCGTGTTACCAATGATGTTTACGCAAACACATCGCGCTCATATGTACGTATGTACTTAAACATTAAATTTCATTAGATAAATTGCTTTCATTACTGCAATACAAATACTAAAAGAAAAACTGTTTTGCAATATACACAAATACCAAACATATGGTCAATAAACTTGGCAAACTTACTGGGGTGACTGTACTGAATACGACCTAGCGTCCCTTCCCCTTCTGCATACTGATCCCAATAACTAATTATGTTACCAGTGAATATATAAATCAAGATATAAACACGTACAGACAAGAAAGTAAACCTCATTCAATTAAACTTAACAAGATCCCTCGGTTTGAGAGTAAAATATGAAGACAAACAAGTATAATGGAAAAAAAAAAAATAAATAAACATAACCCAAGCCCTGCAGTGAGTGAGGCGAGGTAAGGTGAGGAAGACACCACGCGTGCATTTCCTTTGGCTCCGTCGTGCGTGTGCTGAGCCGCAGCCTGCCGAGCTTAGTTGTGCGAGGCCCAATGGCGGCAGCGGCACGGAAATGAAAGCCGTGAAAATCGTAGTCCAGACTCAGCTTGTCCGGGGCGCTCGCAACACTAAAGACCATATTTTGAAACACTTCCGCGACGCATGGCTACTACATTTAAAAGGCTCTAGGTAAAGTTGCATGGATTCTTATGTGTATCTTTATGGCTCTAGAGAAAGATTAACAAGATTCATACATTACTGACGTTAAACTCTTGAGAACCAGACTCGTGTGTCCTATGAAAATAATGGTGGTGAGAGTAAAGCATTTCTGAATATCGGCCTTTTTAGTGAGTTACACGCGATTTTAAAGGTGTCTTTATAATTCTAGTAGAAGATTAACAATAATCCTGCATTACTGACAAGAGAAACACTCTTGAGAACCCAATTAATTATTTCTGTGACCTTTGAAAATAGTCGTGGTGAGAGACTAAAGCATTTCCAAATACGGGCCTAATACATTCTGTTCGAGAACACACACAGGCCTGCACACAACGGGCGTCACGGGTGTCATTAAACGCATGCATTGTAGTCATAACAATTTTCACGTCCACAAAATGCTGGGGTTTAAATGTTTCGATTATGAGGTGTATACTCGTATAACTTTCACTTCCATTGCACTGAACACATAATATCCAGATGTGTTGAGATGACTATCGCCAATCAAGTACTTCAGAGAGAGAGAGAGAGAGAGAGAGAGAGAGAGAGAGAGAGAGAGAGAGAGAGAGAGAGAGAGAGAGAGAGAGAGAGAGAGAGAGAGAGAGAGAGAGAGAGAGAGAGAGAGAGAGAGAGAGAGAGAGAGAGAGCTACGGCAATTACATTCGGATAAAAAAAATCTTCATATAGTATCAACGTAAAAAAAAACGAAAATATTTGTCCTGATGACTAGGGAGAACAAAAGAAAGGGAAACTGGAAATGGAGAGACAACCCTGAAGCCTCCAGCTTACCCTCTTCGTCTCCGAGGCTAAGGTTAGGTGGTGCCCCTGGCGGCTCTCCAGCCTCGGATGGTAGTAGTTTCCTTGCTTAAAACACAAGGGGAGGCAGCGTGATTAATGGTACTTTCCCTCAACAGATTTATTGCCGCACGTGGTTCACAGCGCTGCCATCTACAATTTTACGGGCTAATGTTTCCAGAGCGTGAATAGACATACGCAGCTTTGGTCTTAAAAGTGCTGCTGTAGATAAGAAACGGTAATTGAATCGTGAGTACTGGGGAAAGGAAAAATGATAACATAGCATTACGTTCGCAAAAAAAAAAAAAAAAAAATAGTAAAAAAGGAGTAAAATTTTTTTTTTTTTTCCGGCCGTGAATAGGAACTCACTGCTGTAGTCTTAAAAAGTATTGTTTTACGTGTGAGACGGTGACTGAAACTTGAGCACCGAGGCACGGAGAGTAACAACGTAGAATCCCACAAGGCCAAAATCAGAATGGTTGTGGTGTGAAACAGGTGAAAAAAGTGAGTCGATTATATGAAGTTACATATCTTTAACTCACTTAACTGATCACTGCTCCGAGTGGCGAGTCGTCGACCTAACACCACCTCTCCATAAGTCATTATAAACCGCATCACGTCTGATATCAAGAGTCAAATATATAATGGTAGTTGATTAGAACTTAATTTTGCGTAACAAACAAACGCAGCGTAATTATCCCCAACAGTCCGTTCACTTTTGCCATACTGAAATAAACAAACTGGACAAAATAATATCCTGTTTGCCTTTTTCATTTTAAATAAAGAGAATGAATTAGTGGAGGTGCTCCATTACAGGGGAACCTCGGCACCCCGCCACACCCTCGGCCCCGGGAGACGAGCCAGCCGTGCCCTAATTGGACATTTTGTAATAGGAACACCAATTTCAGGCCGGCTCGTAGCAGAGAAACTGTTGTAGCTGCTGAGGCCGGAATAACAGTAGGAGTAGCAGTGATTGTGGCAGCCGTAATAACAGTAACGGTAATAGTACTGCTCAGTAGTAGTAGTAGTAGTAGTAGTAGTAGTAGTAGTAGTAACTATAACAACGGTTATAATATTAGCAATAAAATAGTATTTCCTTTTCATGCATCAGTTATCATGACAAAAAAAAAAAAAAAAAAAACCATCACCACCACATAACAACTTGAAACTTATCATACCTTAATTACAAACACACCTAAGGAACAATGCAACTTGTCTTGATAACATGAGCATAATGACTTGTAACATGACATAGTGCACTATTACATATCGAGCTCACTAATAACTCATATTAGAGAAAGTTATTAAACGACACATGGGCAGTAATTTCATTCCGTATATAAGTGTGCACAGAGAAAATATAATGAACTACAGATCACCACCATCAATGACTTCTGTGTGCAAACTTCAAAAGATTAATCAGGAAGAGGTGTGTCGAGGATCTCAAATACAAAAACAAAAGCACAAGAAAACACAATCTACAAGCGAGGGAACAGTCTGTTTTGCGAGTTGGGAAAACCTCCATCACAAACTTACTAAGATTCCACAACAGC
>NC_087165.1:5701011-5711011 GCF_035594125.1 Scylla paramamosain
TTGAACTACACCTCTCTAAGAAATGCAAGTATAAAAACCCTTATGATGGTTTCTACCAGCTTTCCATATGAACACTGAACACCATTAACAACAGGGATGAACATAAGAACATAAGAAACAAGGGAAGCTGTAAGTAGCCATCAGGCTTCCCCATCCATAAATCTTTCTAATCTTCCCTTAAAGCTCCCTAATGACTCGGCACTAACAACTTGATTACTGAGTCAGTTCCATTCATCTACCACTCTATATGCGAACCAATTCCTTCCTATCTTTTTTTAAAACTTAATTTTTTCAATCTTGAATCCGTTATTTCTTGTTTTTTTTCCTGGTTACTGATCCTAAGAATTTTGCTTCCTGTTCCTGTTGTATGCTGACCAGAACTTCACAGTATATTTTAGATGAGGTCTGACCAGAGACAAATATAACTTTAATATTACTTCAAGACTTCTACTTTTAACACTCCTAAAAATTATTCCTAATATGCATATTTGCTCTGTTTCTGGCCTCTATGCATTGCTTTCTTAGACGGAGCTCAGAGCTAACTATAACTCCTGAACCTACCAGAGCTTCGTTGTTTATTGTGTACCTACTGTGTAGTTTTCCTCTATCTACGCTAAGTACTTTGCATATATTGATATTAAACTGCATTTGCCATTTGTCTGTCCATTCGGTCAACCTATCCAAATCTGCCTCCAAGGCGATGGCATCCAATTCTAACCTATTTAACCTACCTGTCTTCGTGTCATCCGCATATTTACTAACATTACTACTAATTCCACTATCTAAGTCACTAATATATATTGAAAATAACAATGGCCCTAATACTGATCTCTGTGGCACGCCACTAATTATTTGACCCCACTTGGATTTCAGAGCCGTTTTTTTATAACTCTCTGTTGCCTATCGCTTAGCCACGACCTTATACAGTCTAACACCTTCCCATCTATCCTGTGTGCCCTAACCTTTCCCATGAGCCTCAGATGGGGTACCTTGTCAAGCGATTTACTAAAGTCCAGATATAGGGTGTCATAACTATCACCATTATCTGCCGTCTCGTAAACCTTACTGTAAAAACTTAACAAGTTCTTCAGGCAAGACGGCACCATCACCCTAATAATAATAATAATAATAATAATAATGAAATAATAATCATAATAATAATGATAAGTCTTCAATGTAATGAATCATCAACGAAAGCAATTAGGTGGAATCAGTTCCATAAACGAGCCGAACGCTTCTTATCCATGAATACTGAATCGGCTGGGACACGCTGATCGTCTCTTTGGAAAGTAAAGCCGGTCATGAGCTGCCAGTGGCGGGAATGAGGTCAGGCCGTAATGCCGATTAAGAGCGGGTGGGCTGGGATGTGCCAGAATTACCTTGCTTTATGCGTATCCTAGGTATGAGAGAGAGAGAGAGAGAGAGAGTGAGAGGCTGGTTTGGGAAGTCTGTTTATATGTGAGGGTAACAAATTATCTTGCGCTCTAGGGTGAAAATTGACGCGAATTATTGGCTGAACAATATATTTAATAGAACACATATCTTGAGTGAATGACAGGAGTGACAGGGGTGGCTGTAGGCACAGTTGCACCATGAAAATCATAATTAAATGTATTATGAAATGTACTTTCTTTTATATCTCCCGTTTTCACAAGATTGATAATACAAAGAATGCACTTCACTGACGATGAAATTTTGCATAATGATTCAAGATACAAAAATAAAGGATAACTAAATTAAGTAAAAGTAAAGACATTTGATAGTCGAGTTTTTAATTTATTATTATTATTATTATTATTATTATTATTATTATTATTATTATTATTATTATTATTAATTATTATTATGATCATTTTGTATTTATTATTATTATTATTATTATTATTATTATTATTATTATTATTATTTTTATTTATTTTTTTTTTTTCATTCCACGGGCAAGTCATATTTGTAGGTGGGTGTGTAGGCTTTGACGTATTCTAGTGACGTGCAGGATTTGGTCGACCCGTAAGATTGTGTCCGTCCCTGCCTTTCTTTACATGAGTTGGTTTCCTAGGCACAATATTTGATTATTTTCAAGGGCATCTGAATAAAGAATCATAAGCTATGACAAGACCAATGATATATAGAAATACAAACGTAAAGGAAGAGAAATATGATAATGGCTAGTCTCACTCACCTTTGTTGTAAGACACACTGGCCATATGAGTCTTGATTCATATTGTCATACAGGCATAGTGGATTACTTTCTTGCGCTATTTAGGAACAACAACCCCTAATCTTTCTCCGGCTCTCGGTAAATCGAGACATTGCTGAAAATATTGCCAGAATAACTCGAGTAAAACCTCAGCACGCGGCTGTTGCCTCCACTGCACGAGGCTTACTGCTGGAACTGTGATGTGACGTGAATGAGTGTCCAAGTGTTTGAACAACCATTCAGGATGACACACAAAGGACTAGAGGACATTTTTTTTTTCTTGGGTAAGAAATCTTGCCTTGGCTTTCGATGCATAGATGAACGAAACAGTACATGTTACAAATTAAACCCTTTTCTGAAACAATAAAAAGCATATTACACTGGTCTGCATTTATGAATAAAAAAATCTCAAGCCGTCTGTGGGTGTCAAACTTGTAAAGCTCCCCGAAAAACACTATCCACCATAATGTTGTTATGAAACGATCTTGCACACGTATGCAAGATCATGACAAATAATCCAGTCATGTAATGGAAACAAACATTAAGTGGGCCTTTTTTATACAGTTTTTTGTTGCCCGTGGCAAGTGGTCTTGCATTAGAAAAATAATAATGTGCTGTACCACACTGGAATATATATTTCTTCCTTTGATCAACTTGTTTTGGAATCTACATATATGTATACTGCATGACCAAGGAAATTGGTACAATACTTGTCCAGAGAGAGAGAGAGAGAGAGAGAGAGAGAGAGAGAGAGAGAGAGAGAGAGAGAGAGAGAGAGAGAGAGAGAGAGAGAGAGAGACACTGAAAAAAAAAAGAAACAAGACAATATTAATAAATTTACTGTATTTACCGACCTATCTATTTACATACAGCGGCTGAGAGATGAGTAAATAAAACTGAAAAGCCTCTTTCATATTGACGGCGAGTGATGATGATGATGATGATGATGATGATGATGATGATGATGATGATGTTGGTGATGATGATGATGGTGATGATGATGATAATGATGGTGATGATGATAATAATGATGGTGATGATGATGATGAAAGAATGAAAGATTTCGTTCACATTTCCTCTGAGTCGTCACTCGCACACGAGCATACCAGACAGCGCTGTACTCGAGAGAGCTGTGTTCATCAGACAAGCTGGCAGCACGTCACACCAATATCATAGGTTTTAGTGACCAGCTAGTTTCAAGTGACCAAGTGCGCGCGCAGCCATATTTTCACTGCCAGACGTATGGCTCATTTACTCTCAGCCACGGTAACGTACAGACCTCCTTGCACCCCCTTTAAGACACCCATTTTATTCAAGGAAGAACGTTTAGGCGATGGCCGAGATCCGTTAGCTATTATGCCAAATCACACAATTTCTCTTTGATATATCAGTTGTTTTTACTTTTATTGGAGTTTAAGTATTAAGTATGAATTATTTAGTTTATCAAACCATTTAGTACTACGAATGGTTCTGGTTTTAAGATAATAGAACACTAATGTAGCATTACATAACCTAACCTAACTTTACCTAACCTATCCTACATGGCATGCCTACTACTGCTGCTGTCGAATGGTATTGGCTGAAGACGTCTGTGCGTTGCCGTAGCTGGGAGTGAATGCGTCGTACGTATGGCAGAAAAAATGGGGCTGCGCGCGCACTTGGTCACCTGAAATTAGCTGATCACTTGAGCCTACTACACCGGCACGGCACTGTCGCTGCGTCCTGTTGGTGCTTACTGTGCTGATTACTGCTTGCAGTGCACCCTGTCTAAAGCATCAGCATATTGGCTATTGCCGCTAAAAACAATGTCAGTCTCACGTATTTAAGAGCATGGAACACTGGCATCTCTAGCTAAAACAGCTTCTATGAAGTCAGGTGTTCTGAGACGTCTCCGCCAGTTTTTTTTACCCTCCCAGCTGCTAACTTTGTACAAGGGTCTTATCCGCCCATGTATGGAGTATGCTTCACATGTCTGGGGAGGTTCCACTCATACCGCTTTTTTTAGACAGGGTGGAATCAAAAGCTTTTCGTCTCATCAACTCTCCTCTGACTGTCTTCAGCCTCTCTCTCATCGCCGCAATGTTGCACCTCTTGCTATCTTCTACCGCTATTTTCATTCTAACTGTTCTTCTGACCTTACTAACTGCATGCCTCCCCTCCTCCCTCGACCTCGCTGCACAAGACTTTCTTCTTTCTCTCACCCTTATTATGTCCACCTCTCTAATGCAAGAGTTAACCAGTATTCTCAATCATTCATCCCTTTCTCTGGGAAACTCTGGAACTCCCTGCCTGCTTCTGCATTTCCACCTCCCTATGACTTGAACTCCTTCAAGAGGGAGGTTTCAAGACACTTATCCTTCAATTTTTGACCACCGCTCCGGACCCTATTCGGGAACCGGCATCTCAGTGGACTTTTTTTTTTTTCTTGCCCTTGGCCGGTGTCCCTCCTACATAAAAAAAAAAAAAAATACTTGTACTATATGTTTAAATTACCAATCCCTGATATACGTAAAATAAGCAATTCTTCACGTCCATAGTCTCGTGAGATGAATGAAAAATGAAAACATTAAAACAGGGATCTGTAAAGCAAATTTAGTCCATTAACCCAAAGCAGCTGAAGTCTTCACTGATGAACAAATACAGTGACCACCACGTGTAGGTTTCTTGAAGCTTTTCATATTTTGTGTTCTTATGTTCTTAGGTACTCGAGTCGTTGAGGATGACGCAGGCTTCCAGCAGTCCGGTACTAACTGGAAGCGGTGATATATTTGTCTTTTTGTAAGATGCCAACTCGAGAATTTTTCTGATGAAAGTTGTTAGTGACGGAAGGCCCTTTGGCCGAAAGGATGGACTCGTGAGCATTGGTGACGACAATACTGCCGTGACGCGGCCGTCCACGCCAGCAGATGAAGTACACAAGATTCACCAGCGTGAGGGAATGTGTGATAGATTGTTGGACACGCTTAAAGTGCAGGGCGCACCGCTAAACCTTCAAACTGAGTCTCTTTCAAAACAATCCATGAAAAAAAAAAAAATGAAAAAAAAAAAAAAGTGGTACTGCTGGAGCTCCCAGCATCGTGGGGAAAATTATTACTCAATTAACTATATGTCATTAATGTCAAGCGAAGGATCATCATCATCATCATCACCGTCATCATCGTCATCATAACCATCATCATCATGATCGTTCTTGAAAACAATATTTTTTCCAAAATTCTTTAAGTCACAACGTTGTGCTGCTTAAGTGCAATTTGATTTCCTTAAAGCCTCTGTATAGACTTTTATTTTTATTATTATTTTTATTCATGTATTTATCTATTTAATTCTATCGATGTGCAATCTCTTACTATCATAACACAATTTTTTTCCTTGGGTAACTTATTTTCTATTCGCTTATGCCTATAAAACACGGAAAAACGGAATATTTATTTGCTCTTGTGGCCAGGATAATGATATTTATGATATTTATCTATTCCTATTGAGAGAAAGTGGTAAATCTGAACTCTCATTTGCACAAAGTGTGGTAAATTTGAACTCTCATTTGCACAAAGTAGAAACAAAACGACATATGATACAAAAGTAACATTTATTTATTCGAGGTCTACACATGTGAGACAATAAAACATTAGAAAATAGTAGTTTTCCGCGATTTACACTTATACTGTAAATTACTTTCACGAATCAGCCCCCACATATAGTCTCCCATCATGTTTTCATTACAAGACCCTTGGTAGCGGCGTTCAAAGTCCACTATATCCTGGTGGAAGCCTTCGCCTTGCTCCTCGGAGAACGCTCCCAAGTTTTTTTTTCAAATTTATCAAGATGAGCGTCAAGGATATGGATTTTGAGGGGCACTCTGCAACCCATCTTGCCGTGGTTTCTCACTAAGATCTCTACAAGCTCCACATAGTTTTCGGCTTTGTGATTCCCCAAGAAGCCAAGAACGACTGTGACAAAGTTGTTCCACGCTGCTTCCTCCGTCCTAGTGAGCTTCTTGGGGAACTCCTTGCACTCCATGACCTTCTTTATTTGTGGACCGACGAAGACACCGGCATCCACTTTTGCCGCAGAACGCTTAGGGAAAAAATCTTGGAGATACTTGAAAGCTGCAGACTCCTTACCTAGAGTTCTGTCGAATTGTTTCATATGGCTCAATTTCAACTGCAGTGGAGGAAACAGTGCCTTTCTGGGGTCCAACAATGGCTCCTATTTGACGTTGTTGTTCCCAACACTGAACTCGGTCTGCTGTGGCCAGTCTCTCTTGTGGTAGTGTGCCATGGTGTTCCTGCTGTCCCAAAGGCAAAAATGACAAGGAAAGTTGGTAAAGCCGTCTTGGAGATCCATCAAGAAGGCCATCATTTTGAAGTCTCCGATAACCTTCCAACTGTACTCTTCATATTCCAAGGCATCTAGAAAGATCTTGACAATACTGTATTCCTCTTTGAGCTGAACAGAGTGAGCGAGGGAAAGAGATGGATACATGTTCCCGTTATGCACTGCTTTGAGGCTCCTGCACGAGCTGTCGATGAAGACCTGCACCTGCAGCGAGCTGTTACTTGAAGTTTTATTACGACTGTGTAAATTGTGTTTACAGTCTTACACTTCACACTTTTTTTTTTTTTTTTGTAGGAATCAGGAGAAAATAACGGAGTGCAAATCAACGAATGCATGGAAGGGTTTATCATTTCACCTTCAAAGGATGGTACCTGGTTCCAGAGTAATTATCCATGTAAATGTAATGACAACCAAATTCAGTTGCAAAGCAAATATGATTCTGATGTATGAAGGGCTGAAATTAAATCGAACCTTAATCAAAGATGAAAATCCACTGAACTAGAAACAGATAAAAAAAAAAAAAAAGCTGTCAAACAATCTTGAAAAGAAGGTTCTCACACAAACATGCATGAATAGTAATGACCTTAAATGCAGTATGGAACTGAAAGCACGTCAGGATTGAACATTTTATAATAATCACCACCCTGAAACGGAAACTATTTCAACACGAGAGACATACACTGCTTCACCATAACGTCAAAACCATAAAGGAATGGTATTATAAGTGAATCTCTAAAAGTAGTCCTGGATTTCTCACTACTTTTATTGAGAAACACAGCGTGCATGTGACCCCTAGACAGTACCTTGCCTCCCAACCAACTGGAGGCAGGATCACCTCAAAGGGACGGAAACAGAGCGGCTCCCGCCGTATGTCGCGAATAAACAATATTACAATTACAATACCTTTAAATATAACAACATTTAACTCTCAAAATATGTTCACTTTCAAGAAAATAAATAATAAGCAATAAAGTAAAATAAATAAATTAGTAGATGAATTAATTAATTAAAAAAAAAGACTAACTAACAAGGTAACAGACATAATGAATAAATAAATAGTCAGACCTTTACGAATATACCACTTTCTTCCAGTCCATCTGCTGCCTGATCAACCTTCATTAAAGTTACAAGACTCACACCACAAAGGCCTACTCCCACAACTTGCAGCTCTACGGTCATTTTGTCCCCGCAGCAGCCACCCTGCACGAACACAACCCAAGCGCCCGCAACAATGAAGTGAACTAAACATTAACATTTTACAGGTTTTACTTAATGGAGAGTGAAAAATAAAGTGGACATGTCGACAATCCTCTTACTTCCATACTAGAAAATGCAGCGCTGAGAACAAACGAAATATTTGCTCATGAAACACGTCTCTTCACTGTGTCAGTTATTATTATCATTATTATTATCATCATTATTTGTCATCATAAACGTCAGTAAGACTAGCAGAAAATAACTAAAAGATGCAAAGCTGATAATTATTGTAACTGAACTAGGTAAAATAGAATTGAGATACGTACATAAAACTGATTAAATAATATACGTGATTCGTCATTCCATATACGTAATAACAAGATTCTCTCTCTCTCTCTCTCTCTCTCTCTCTCTCTCTCTCTCTCTCTCTCTCTCTCTCTCTCTCTCTCTCTCTCTCTCTCTCTCTTCTCTGTAGTTCCTCAATGGAGCGTATTACCGTAACAATAAGAGGTGCTATATGATCTCCTTATTGTGGTGCCATAACTCACCTCCCCCCCCTCCTCTCTCTCTCTCTCTCTCTCTCTCTCTCTCTCTCTCTCTCACCGCGTACCTGTGACAGTGAGATATACGTTCCGCACAATCTTGGGGTCTGAGTTGACCTGGCACTTGTAGGCTCCTGCGTCCCTGGGCTGCGTGTACTGGATCTGCAGCGTCCAGTCATCCGTCTCGTGGCTGTGCATGATCTGGGGGCGAGACAAGGTCGGAGGTGTGAGTGTGTGTAACGAGGACGAAGGGGAAAAGAAGAAAAATAGTGAATGAGTGTATGTGTGTGTGGGGGGGGGGGACGAAGGAGAGAGCAATGGAGGAAAGATAGTGAATGTGTGTGCGCGTGTGTGTGTGTGTGTGTGTGTGTGTGTGCAGCGGGGACAAGGAAAAGGGAAGGAGAAAAGATAGGTTGTGTATGTGTGTGTGGCGAGAACAAAGGAAAGGGTGTAGGGGAGGGGGGAAGGTGAAAATGTGTGTGTGTGTGTGTGTGTGTGTGTGTGTGTGTGTGTGTGTGTGTGTGTGTGTGTGTGTGTGTGTGTGTGTGTGTGTGTGTGTGGTGTTAGTATAAATGGCTTAGTTTCACAATATTGTCTATCAAATGTGTAAGGCTGCTTTTCCATATTCTCTCTCTCCCTCTCTCCCTCTCTCTCTCTCTCTCATCTCTCTCTCTCTCTCTCTCTCTCTCTCTCTCTCTCTTACACCCTTGCCCCACATTTTACACTACCATATAACTCACTATTATTGTTCATTAACGTATCACACTTAATCTTCTCTGGCTACTCCTGCTGTCGGGAAAGCTTTTGAGTACTGCACGTGGGATTAGACTGTACAATATTAAATCCCTACCAGTGGTGATATTACGGAGTGGAATGAATTTGTGCTTAACTCGTTCATCATCACACTGGTAAGGTCGTTCATAACATCTCTCTCTAGCCATACCAGAGCATATATCTTTTTCATTTTTTTATTTACCTTTTTTTTTTGTGTGTGTATTTGTGTAGGGAAAGACCTGCTGCCTCTTCGGGACGTGAGATATGCTTGGTATGTACGTTTTATCATTTTATCATGTGTAAGGCCTGCTTTTTTCATTCTCTCTCTCTCTCTCTCTCTCTCTCTCTCTCTCTCTCTCTCTCTCTCTCTCTCTCTCTCTCTCTCTCTCTCTCTCTCTCTCTCTCTCCAAGCTTATATTCATCTCAATTTGGGGACAAAAATGGACATATTTTATCATGACCCTCATCAAAGTTTCCTTCTTAATTATTCTTCCACACATTTATGGATCTTGTATTCGAATTTGGTGAGTAGAAAGAAAACCTTTCTTTTCTAACATAAATTGTGACCTATAACTCGTATTTCGCGAGAATCAATTGAAGTTTGGGAGCATGTGTGGTGTCAGTAAAATTGCATCCTAATTACCAACCAATGGACATCTTATCAATACATCAGGTGAGTTGTGTCTGTTTACATACACAATAACACTCATAACATTCCTTTCCTGCAGCTGAGCACAGATCATCACCGTGGATGACAAAGATGACGATCCTTATAATCACGTAGTCGGAAGGAAAAGGAAATGATTACTTCTCGTCATTGGTGATTATCTGTTGGTTTTGTATTCGTGACTGATCTTTTGAAGGAGTAACATCCACTTTAGATACTTTTACGATATTCATTTATGAATCATAACTCTCTCTCTCTCTCTCCTCTCTCTCTCTCTCCTCTCTCTCT
>NC_087165.1:5716011-5721011 GCF_035594125.1 Scylla paramamosain
CTTCCGCACCTATTCGCTCCCCTCACCCTCCGTAGTTTTGGGAAAACATACATCAGGCCCAGGTGTCATTAATGTCTACATGGGTCACCTGTGCTCCCATCTCTTCCTCCTCCTCACCTGTCCACGCCCTTCCCTCACGACTCGTCACCTCGCACCACTCTCACCCACCACTCTCTTCGTTTCCCTTCCCTTTTCTTTCTGCCTCTTATCTCAATTCCTTCCGTCGTTCACTTTAACACTAATGGCATCTCCTTCACCTGGTCATACTGTTTAATTTCTATACGCACTCACGCAGGTATACACACACACACACACACACACACACACACACACACACACACACACACACACACACACACACACACACACACACAGTAAACTGCTCCTCAGAGCAGCTACAGGTCGGAATGTGACCTAAATCCCAATTCCTTGTCCCTACCCCCCTATACAAAAGTTATAGACAAATTATAAACAATATCTGGACACTGAATGAAAACCAGTTTATATGAGTACTTTGGTGAAAATGGGTCGTGAATGGAATGGGCGCACAGGGCGGGTGTGAGGCATGAGGCTGAACGCGACCGACAGCTATCAAATACTTATCTTCACGGGGAAGGGAGTCCCTTAAGACTAGGAATTTGCCACCTTATACCACCTCCACCACCTACCTACCCATGATCAAGGCAGCGACCTGGCCCCTGCCTGAGTCCACCACCCTTATCATCTACCTCGAGCTTTACTTTCTCCCTGGCAGCCACCTGACACCACACACAGGACACACAACATCTGAGACTGCGACTCACGCCTGTGCCTCGCTGCCCGCCCATCGCGCCGTCCACACTGTTGACCAGGCTCAAGTGTTCCCCCAGCCTCCAGAGTGTTCCCCCAGCGCTACGTGTCATCGCCCTCACCAGTAGGACCAAGCCTTGCCTGGGAGCCACCACACACCACTAAGCTCATTAAGTTTTTTTTCAATTTTCATTGTAAAACACATCCTCCAATCCAATCCAATTCCCTCCCCCTTCACGCTCTGAAGCCAATAAGAACCTTTTTAATATCAATATGTATATTTTCAGCCTCATGGCTACATCCTTAACAAACCATTTATTATTACTATTATTACTGTTATTATTGTTACTTTTATTATTATTGTTATTATTATCATTATTATTATTATTATTATTATTATTATTATTATTATTATTATTATTATTATTATTACTATTATTATCATCGTCATCACACACACACACACACACACACACACACACACACACACACACACACACACACACGACGAATTTAAGGAAATAGATAAATAAATAAATAAACAACAAATAAATTAGTAAAACAACAACAAAAACAACAACAACAACAATAGCAACTACAAGAACAACAACAATAATAACAGGAACAACAACAACAGTAAATTAAAAAAAAAATTACGCTTTGAAAAATATGACGTTAAGAGGGAAGAAAAGAAAAAAATGACTTCAATAACGCGTGATGGAAATGGAATGGGCGCTGTGTGTGGCGGCGTGGGGCGGGACAGCGAGCACCTCAAGGAGGCGGAGTGATGGATGGGCATCGTTGCGTGACTCCAGACTGTAAGGAATGGAGGGTGTGGAAATCAGTGTTGGTTCAAGCGTATGAGTGTGCAAGGAAGGGGTGGACGGGGGAAGGAAATGGTCTATGAGTAGTATTGCCGGGAGGAAAGGTTATGATTACTCAGTCAAGCTTGATTAGATGGGATCGATGAGTGGACGCACAGGTGAGGGTGATGGTAAGGTGAGTGTGATCGCGTGACTCTGCTGACCACACCGAAATTGAAAAATGTATAAAAGAAAGGAAAAAAAAATGAAAATAAGTAGAAAAAATAAATAAATTGGAAGATATATATGGGAGTCTTATTAAAGTTATGGATGAATATGATTTTCTCTTTCTTGAAGAAATTTAACGGAAAATGAACTTTTATAAACTCTGCAAAAAGGGAAAAAGTTAAAATGATTTTGCTCAGTTATTAAGGATGAACATGATTATTATTATGAAGTAATGAAAAAGGTCAGTGAACAGGAAAATAACAAACTCTATCATTAAGAGGGATATCATCTAACTGAACTTCAGCAATTTGTATCAAGTGTTCATAATTACAACACAACAAAGAACTTGAATGACGAGAGGGGAAAACAGGACTTTCACAAAATAGGAGCAGAGACATTATTTAAATCAAGTCTAAAAGAACCCTGGAACGATATGAAACACTGCCACAGCGCAAGAAAGACTTCATAAAACAGCAATATTTTTAAAGATGTCCAGAGTTTAAGAAAGGGAAGAAAAGAACATAATATTTCATCACCCCCCCAAAAAAAAAGTTAACCAGAGAAAGGAGCCCAGAATGAAGGCGAGTTTAGTGATTTCGGGTACTGATCGAATTACAGTACCCAGCGAGGATAGAGCGCCGACGAAAAAATGAGAAGGCGGCAGACCTGAATGTCGTAAAGAAGACACACTTGATGACTAAAAAAAAAAAAAAAAATATATATATATATATATATATATATATATATATATATATATATATATATATATATATATATATATATATATATATATATATATATATATATATATATATATATATATATATATATATATATATATATATATATATCCTACATTACAATAATCTCTCTGTTCAATCGAAACTGCCATTATTCAAGAAGCAATGAGATAAGTATATGAGGATGAAACTACAAAAAAAGGATGGTGTATAATGCCCTTTATTACAAAAGAGAAAAAGAAAGAAAGCAAGTAATTAAATATACTATATAGCACTGCAGTAAAGAAAACATGTGAGGCAAGGCATCGTCAGTCCCACCATACACTACACCGCTTGCCTAAGGGATTGCTACATATCACTTTCCTTTATATGAATAAAATCGAGAAACAAAGGAACGAAAATAAGTGAAGAATTACCACTGAGTAAAAACTCAGGTGCAATAACATAAGATAACACTATTTGCGTGAAACTGGAGAAGAGATGCAGATGATGAAAGTATTAAAGAAAGTATTAAAAGAAAAAGATAATTGAAAATGCAGCAAGAATTGTGCCAGTACAAGGAGTTCAAGAAATACATTTCCTTCGAAGAATTATTACGAGTAAAACTACATCAAGAATCTAAAAATACCTTGAGAATAAGAAAAAAAAATAAGTTCGGCAGACAAAACAAGTCTGAGTAATTTATCCTTTTCTCCAAGGACAAAGGCAAATAATTAATGTTTTCTGCAAGCCCTGACTCATGAATTATAAACCTCGGAGTCTTATAAAAGTTTTAATGCGTAAAAATTTGCAGCGGTAAAAGATCAATTTGGAGCCAAACGAGTTAAGAAAACGAAAAGGAAGTTAGAGTTTAAAGCATAAGTAAAACAACAAAACTCCGTTTCAGAGAACATTAAAAATAAGCCACATGTGAACAGGTCATGGACGGCTGACAACAAATGGAAAATTAGGTTAGCATAATGACAACAAAAAAAGAAAGAAAATAAAAGGAAAACCACGAAAGCTAAATCAAAGAGCAAGACAGAGAGACAAGAACAGAATCCTTTTACATTACACAGGAGAAACTGAATGACAGCATCAGACAGAAAGTATTAGAGGGAGTCGTGAGTGAACCTTGTCTTCCAGTAAACCGTATCTACCTACGACTGTCAGTGACGATGCGAGAGACTAGAACACGTGGCACTGTACACCTGTTATCCGAGGACTTTGCCGCTAGTGATTCTAATGAAGACGATAATGATGATGGTGTGGTAAAGGGGAGCGGAGGGAAGCAGGAACAGAAAATGAGGAGCGAGAAAATAACGTTGAAATGTACTTGGAAATTATGTGGAATGATTTCGCAGTCTCTCGTCAGGAAGTTCGGGGGTGGTGATGAGATTACGAGGAAGAGGCAGATGTGTTGAGAGAGAGAGAGAGAGAGAGAGAGAGAGAGAGAGAGAGAGAGAGAGAGAGAGAGAGAGAGAGAGAGAGAGAGAGAGAGAGAGAGAGAGAGAGAGAGAGAGAGAGAGAGAGAGAGAGAGAGAGAGAGAGAGAGAGAGAGAGAGAGAGAGAGAGAGAGAGAGAGAGAGAGAGAGAGAGAGTTTGTGTGCACTAAAGTGGCTGTTATGAGCTGGAAACAGGAAGGCAAAACAAAGGCGAAAATACCTTAAGTGCAAGACTGTGCAAAGAGGCTCGTGGTGAGGCAGAAAATGTGGCAAAATCAGGCATGTAAATCAATGTAAATTATTTTTTGAGGGGAAGGAAAGTTGTTATGTGGGAAATTACGGAAATGCAATAAGGAAAATGAGGTTGGTGTATAAAATAAAACTTTCTATGTCTGCAAATGAAGATGAGATAAGAAGAGAAAATGGAATGAAAGCCGCGAAGGTGTTCCCAAGCAAAATGACATAAAGAGGGAAAACTGTAGCAAAAGAGAAAGTGTGCATGGAGAAAGCGCGGCTAAGTAAATGAAGTGCTCCAGTTAAACGAGAAAGCAGAGAAATGTGAAGGATGAAAAGGCAAATGTTGCAACTGTAGAGCATGCGAAAAAAATAAAAAATAAAAATGAATAAATAAAAATGAATGAATAAATGCATGAATGAATAAATAAAGTAAAAACGTTATAAAGAATGTTCGCAGAAAGAATATGCAAACGTAAAGAACAAAAATAAACAGATAAATAAAAATAATGAATGATCATCAGAACATCAGAAAATATAACTGTAAAACTGGAAAAGTCAAGCTTAATGAAATTTCGCGTGATCATCATCGCGCCAGACTAGATTAGATGTGATGTAGACAAGACACTTATATTGGTAATCAGGGAAAAAACTGTTAAGTAACGGGTTCAAGCTTGAGCAAATTAACCTAGGAAAAAAAATGAATAAAAAAAAACGAAAAAAAATAAAAGCTAGCTCATAGGAGTGGTAAATGTCTACAAAAAAAAAAACTCAGCACTCAT
>NC_087165.1:5723511-5738511 GCF_035594125.1 Scylla paramamosain
TCCCCTTTACATCATGTGAGAGAAATACCAATACATAAAGATCTACATAAGGATAAACGTGTGGTTTCCTATATACCATAAAACATACTCGTACATGGGGAGCTGCTCTTAATGCGCCACGCGATCGATCAAGAAAGATTGCGGGAGGCCTGCTGAGGGAAGGGAAGGGAAGGGAAGGGAAGGGGAGGAAAGGGGAGGAGAAGGGAAGGGAAGGGAAGGGAAGGAAAGGGAAGGGAAGGAAAGGGAAGTGGAAGGAAGGGAAGTGAAAGGAAGGGAAGTGAAAGGAAGGCAAGGCAAGGGAAGGGGAGGCAAGGGATGGGGAGGGTTGCTACTCCTTTGTCTGGCGGCTACTCCTAGTGGCAGTTAATAACGCTGCCGTTGTTAATTACGCGTCTTATTTGGCGTAGTTACCGGAGCTCAGGTTATAAATACTGTGTTGTTCTCTGAGTGAGGAGAGTGACAAGTCTTGGGACAAAGCGATGGAAGAAAACTAAGTAATGAGCGGAATCTCGACACACACACACACACACACACACACACACACACACACACATGATCCTGTCCCACTTCCTCAGTTCCACTTCCTCTGTCATCGCCAGTGTTGCGGTGGAAGATTTTAACTGAGAACGTTTAAAATGGCTAACTACCAGAGACACACAATGCTGGTGAAAATAAATAAATAAATAAATAAATAAATAAATAAATAAACAAGAATACAGGCAATCTCCTGGTAAGTTAAATGTCATGGAGGTGGAGAAGAAATGTTACGCGGGAACACACAAAAATGCTCCATGAACCTCCACAAGAGCTCCATGAAGGTCAGAATGATGGCGGGCGACGCATTTGTTTGTTGTCAGTTTCCAATAAAACGTAATTGAATTGGCAAAATAAAATGTAAAAACAGGATTGGTAAATGTGCACCTTTTACATAGTATGAACTGCTGGATTTTCTAGTTAAAGAGTAGAGGTAACTTTTGCCCTCAGTGTACAGTATGTAGTATTCTAATTCAATTCAATAACCACAGTTTTTAATAATGGTGAAAAATTTAATTAAAATTTATCCTCATTATCAATTGATTCTGATTATCAATTGAAGTTATAAGACTTGGGTTTGATGAAAATTAGATGTTTAGAGAACACAGCAAAGCAATGACAATCTACCACAGTGCACTGTATAAAACTCTAAATCAAATAAAATCGAATGAATAACTTTTCCCTTCACAACAAAGAAATATTATTAATCCGCACTTTTCCATAACATCATGAATCTTTCTCTGGCAAAAATAATCTCACGCCTTAAAAATAAAAATAAAAACAAAACAGCGTAAATTTATGATGTGGAGATTCTAAAATGGTGAACTCTCTCTACGCCAGAGATATGAATTATGGCCTGGAGCAGACCACCACCACCACCACCACCACCACCTCGTCACCGCGACAAGACCCAACAGCGCTCCTGGCCGTGCGCTGCGTTCCAGGAGACGGATCCCGCTCGAGTGAGTTTCGCTGTTGCCGAAAAAGATTCTTCACTCTTAAAGAAGACCTGCCGCTATTGATGGTGTATAGTGCAAGAGTGAGACGTCGACGCGGCTTCTCGAGGTGATAGTAACTGAAGACTTCTCTTAAAGCGCTCTCGAGTATTTAAGGTTCCTCGTCGCCCGTGTGAGTAGGTGGATGGGTGGATGAGTGGGTGGGTGGGCAGGGAGGTGTTATGTGACCTGCAGCCTTCATCTTACTAACTAGATGATAAATATTGTTTCTTACTATAATTTCAAGGACGATCCGAAATTTTTTACTCCCAACTTTTACTGCGGGTGTGTGCGTGCCTTCGTACGATTATGATGATACAACCAGCAAACGTACTCGACACGACGATACGAACTCCCCTTCGCACACTTCACGCGCACAACTACGTACTAAAGTTTCTTTGTCTAGTGGCGAGCACCGCTTAAAAAAGAACAAGAAAAAAGAAACCTTCAAGGAGCCAAATTCGCACCCTGGCAATTCTGACTCCGCGACGAGTAACAAATGTTGGGCTTCCTCCAGGGACCGCCCAAGCACTTCCTCCTCCTCTAACTCATAACTCCCGCGCCTCCTCCTCCTCATCCTCCTCCTCCTCCTCCTCCTCTCTCCTTCCTTTAACTCATATTCCCACTCCATTTCTTCCTCTTCTTTCTCCTCCTTCTCCTCCTCCTTCTCCTCCAGACAACCATCAACTCAGAGAACCAGTGTCTTAAGCTATAGCTCCAAACTACTAGACTCTCTCTCTCTCTCTCTCTCTCTCTCTCTCTCTCTCTCTCTCTCTCTCTCTCTCTCTCTCTCTCTCTGCTGACTGTAACACGCTACCCGTCAGCTAACACTTCTCGCCCCTAAATCATAGTCTCGTCTGTTAGCAGGAAGCGTTGTAAGTGGCACTAGAGGGCGAGGCTGCAGGAGCGGAAAGACGGAAGAGCGGCAGCTGTGATGCGGCCGAGATTACACTGTAGGGGTCGCGGAGTACACGGGATGAGAGGAGCACGGCTGGGCGAGGGAAATTAGGTGATGACGACTGCGTGTGTGTGTGTGTGTGTGTGTGTGTGTGTGTGTGTGTGTGTGTGTGTGAGGCACTGATGGTTAGTAGATGAGTAGGGCCTCGTCCCCGCCACCCTGACGCACTGAAAGGAGTACAGGGTGCAGACAGGGCTTGGCTGTAGTTGGCTTCTACAGTCTAGCAAACACTCTCTCGTCTCTCTTACTTAAATGAATTTGCTGCTTGGTTGTTGTTGACGATGTTATTATTATTATTATTATTATTATCATTATTACTATTATTATTATTATTACCAGCATTATCATCATCATCATTATGGCTATCATAATTGCCTTTTCTGCTTTATAAAGAAAATGCCAAAACTTCAAGAATCAAGAATCCGGAAATTCGAATGGTCAGCACAAAACTACTAGACTCTCTCTCTCTCTCTCTCTCTCTCTCTCTCTCTCTCTCTCTCTCTCTCTCTCTCTCTCTCTCTCTCTCTCTGTGTGTGTGTGTGTGTGTGTGTGTGTGTGTGTGTGTGTGTGTGCGCTCGAGCGCCTTCATCACGATAAAACGTTAAATATCAACACACGATGTAGACAGACAATATGAAGAGTCAGCATTCGTATACAAGAAGAGTCTGATGAAAACTTGGTTGGCTGTTACAGAAGACCTTAAGGCATTCCTTAATGACACACGCTAATTAACTTTACGTCGGAACACTATGTCCTCAATGTGACGAGAGGTGTGGCTCTCCCATTGACCTAATTAGACTCACGCTATGTTGTTAACGTTTGCAGTGAAGGTACTATAGCTTGTATTTTTAACCCTTTAGTTCTCTCATCAGTATCATTTCCAAAGGAAGAAGGAAGGAAGAAGGAGAAGAAGGAGAAGGAGAAGAAGAAGAAAAAGAAGAAGAAGAAGAAGAAAACACGCTCACACACACACACACACACACACACACACACACACACACACACACACACACACACACACACACACACATACAAGAAAAAAAATGACGTGGCATTGGGAAACAGAAAACTACTGGAAAATCTTGCTTTATTTATTTTTCTAATTGTGCTTCAAAGTGGAAAGATTAAATTTTGAATGGTATTAAGTGATGCGTCAACAAGAATATACATACCAGTAACCCTATAAATGCTTACTTCTGTCAATAAGAATGATAAGTTAGGCTCTGTTTCTTTATTCCTTTGTCTTTTTTGTTTTGCTTTTATATTGCTGTTGCCGCGCTTTTGACCGCCGCCCCACTGTATAAATACGAGCAAATGTGCATGCACTCTTCCAAATTTACCAACACATTTTTACGCAATTCATTTATCTATTTCTTTTTGTTTAGTGGAGCACCAACACGATCACAATAACTGCCGCATCACAAACGTACTCGAAACACAACTACCAAACGACAATTACTCCTCTCGTTGCTGCTTATGTATTGCTGCTTTTCTCATGCCTCGCTGTTTTCCTTTCCCCCTGCTCACTACTTATCCTCTTTCCCTCCTCCTCCTCCTCATCCTCCTCCTCCATTCCTCTCCCTCTTGCACCAGATTCCCTCTCGCTGGACGGAAATATTCATGACTTTTTTTTTTCTTGTTCTCTCCTTTTTTTTTTTTTCACTCCTACATAACACTGCACATTTGCATCTTTACTGACGTTCTTTAACATGTAGATGATGCCTTTGTACGTGTGTCTTTATGTCTATTTGTATCAAATTCTCTCTCTTCCTCCTTCTCTCCCTCTCTCTATTTCTCTTTGCTTGTCCATCTATCTATCTGTTTATGTACTTATATCACAACAACTTCATTTACTTCAAGATACAGCACAGCATATCACCGTCACCGCCACAAGACTCGTCACTCCGCAAGACAAAGCAAAAATAAGGATCTGCAGTAAGTCCCTGTGATCATTCGGGTGAGTTGGCGCTTCTTAAGTTCAAAAGAAAGCGGGGTATTATCGTTGCTAGTTTATGAAAAGGTGAGGGAGAAGGGGAGAGGGTAAAGGACGGCGAAGGAGAGAAAGAAAAACGGGTAATGAGAAGATTGTGGAGGAAGAGGAAAAAAGAGAAGAGAACGAATGGAGAGGGGGAAATTAAAGGAAACGAGGAGAAAATGAGAAGCAAATAAGAGAGAGTGCGAGAAGGAGAAAGATAGCACGTCTGCAAAGGAAAGAAAGGAAGAAGAGATGATGATTCCAGGGCAAAGAGAACAGGGAGAAAAAAGCAAGAGAGGGGAAGAAATAGGGGAGAAATTGAAGAGGGAAAAAATTAAGGAAAAAGAAGGATTAGAAGCAAGAAAGGAAGGATGGAGCGGCTGGAGGTGAGGTGGGTGAGGAGGGAGATAGGGAGGAGAGAGGCACCAGGAAAAGAGAGGAAGGGAGGAAGGAGGGAGGGAGGGAGACAGGTGTGCGAGAATCTCACTAAGTCTTGCTGTCTAGTTTAACTGTGTCTATTGTGTGGCGGAGGAGGAGGAGGAGGCAGAGCAAGGAGGAGGAAGAAGAAAAGAACATCATTTTAAAAAAGGATAAAGACCTACATTCTTTCTTTGCACAGTGACAACCCGGAAGCTGCGATATGAATTTCAGTAAACGGGCATTCAGATAACACAGAAGGACTGACTTACCAGGAAGGAGCAGGAGCAGGAAAACTTACGTTCGCTTCTCCTCCAGCACTTCCACCAAGCAAGTAATTAGGACGTGAAGAAGTGAGGTCAATACTTCTCTCAATATAAACTCTCCTGATTAGCTCCTTTCTGCAGCCACTTGTCCATGCCGGCTAACGCCATGATCGCTAACGACGTTCTCCTGGAATTTCTTTCTATTCTTCAACTTATCAGTGTTTGATCAGCACTCTCTGCTCTTCGTGCTCCGCCTCTCGTCTCAAGAGTTACATTTCCTTGACTACAAAATAAGGGAGTTGTTGCTTTTTTGCACATGATTTAATTAAAGCAACTTTTATGATAATTATGAAATTTTACTAATTTCAGTTTTTTTTTTAAGATAACTTTGTAAGTTGTTGTTACATTATTGTTTTATACAATGGTTCTGAAAGGTATCATTTTTACTTGATATTGATGATCAATAACATAGTTCTGTTTTTTTTTTTTTTCTGTATTATTGTAATTTGTGGTTCAGTTTCCTTACGTTGTACTGATCTGCCTCTTTCGCCTGCACATCGTGTGTCCTTTCTCGTTTCTTAACAGTCAGTCTAATGACAGAAGTCAGGCAGAGAAACTTTTCCTTTGCACAATGACATATAATTGTAAGAATTCTTCACTAAATTGGCTGGTTGTCATCGGGAATGCAACGCTTTCAACCACGACACGATAAGACACAAGGTGGAGGCTCTGCGTCCTGCGCCAGAAATTAATGGAACAAAGAGTCCGCAGGTGAGTGACAGTGCAGCAAAGATGCACAGTAAGGCGGCCAGTGAGGATGGAGAGATACGGCCTTTAGTAGATAATGGATTGCCGGTCACGCCTTCTACTTAGGCCTGACCTGTTTCCAGCTCTCCTCACCACACACCACATACCTCGTGAGATCTTCGTTCCCGCCCTCCTCACCACGCACCGCTGCCTCAAGGGTATTTGGTAATCTTCTCCTCCGGACAATTAATCAAACCATCCACCGCCGATCACGCTCGCGGTCACTCTGGCATCCCTCTCCCAAAGGTCAGCCCGCACTCAGGCATTTACCTCCAAGTGCTGCCGCTCGTCCTCCTTCGATGGTAAAATGAATTACTCCGTCTTCTTAGACCAATACAGCGTTGTCTCTTGCCTCAGCTGAGTGTCGCCTTAACTTCATCACCTGCTTTTATGTGTGATATTATGTACAAACATTACAGACATTACCGTTTTCTCCCGGTGCTGCTGTGGTCACTGCCTTACTTTGTACCACACTGTTCTACTCCATGACCTCTTAACACACTGTCCTACACAGTGATCTCATAACACATTGTCCTACACCGTCGCCTTCTAACAAACTGTTCTACGTATACTGTCACTTCGTAACACACACTCTACTTTCCAATGTCACCTTCTAACAAATTGTCCCATACCGTTACCTCGTAATGCACTCTGTCCTATACCGTCATCTCGTCACACAGCTTCACAAGCCACACAGTACGCGCACGACCACTGTCCCTAATATCAATGCTCCTCTTCTTCACTGGAATGTTATCATTACTCGACTCCCTCCATATCTCCGTGTCCTTTCCCTTCTGTCTCCCCAAGTTATCTATTCTTTATTCCCTTTATTAGAAAACTCTTGAAAAACCTGCCATCCTCTACTCTCTCGATTTCCCCGTGAATTAAAGTCTTCCAGAAGTAGACCATCGAGGCATCTACAAAGTTCAGACAAGTTTACATCGGACTTTTCTTCCCTCCGGACGATAATTTTTTTTACGTAACTTTGACGTACTCATCCATTACAGAATTATGTTCTTTTATGAGAGCCGCGTCACTCGCTCAAGTGAAGCAAGCGAGTCATAAGCGTAGTAATAATACAATCACTTGAAATCGCTTTACTCAACCGAGGGTAATATGTAGATGAGTCACACGAACGGTAATCAATAAAAAAAAAAAACATTCATCGCAACCAAATACATGCAAAACTTTACTTGTCCTGGTAAGCCACGGGAGCATCAACATTCAAGGTTATAGTAGCAGTAGTAGTAGTAGTAGTAAACAGTAGTAGTAGTAGTAGTAGTAGTAGTAGTAGTAGTAGTAGTAGTAGTAGTAGTAACAGTAGTAGTAGTAGTAGTAGTAGTACTAGTAGTAGTAGTAGTTGTTGTTGTTGTTGTTGTTGTTGTTGTTGTTGTTGTTACTGCGTGTCTCATATTATCCCTCTATAATCAGAAGTCAAATGCTCAATACCTTATCATTTGCATGGAAACACGTGATATACAGACATATTAGTATCTATGTAAAGCCTCGAGTCGAGTCGATACTCATAAGTTGGGAGGGTGCGGTTCCCTCACTTGTGGTCCTAGGGCATCGCTCACTCGCTAGACTTGACTACACAAACACAACATACAGATGATGGAGGTAATTATATTAAATTTTTGGTAGAAACTGAATGTCACAGTGCCAAGTTGATAGTACATGCTGCTTAGAAGTATTGCAATATATTGAGTGTGTTTTATATTAGTACGTATGTTATTTTAGAAGAAAATGCGACCGAGAAATTGTTATTAGTTTCTTATGGCCATGTCCTGCTTTATCAATAAATGCCAGAGGGAGAGATTGTTTTTCCTCGCTCCTACGATGAGGGGTGTGATCAGTACAACGACTTGTCGGTGCGGCTACGAGTAGTAGTAGTAGTAGTAGTAGTAGTAGTAGTAGTAGTAATATTAATAACAATAACAACAATAATAATAATAATAACAATAATAACAGATTACGAATAAAGGCAGTCTTGCCCCGACACTCTCTTCCAGCCCTGGCGCGGCCACACAAAAAAAAGGAAGCAAAGAAGCCTCCAAGACGCAGTGCCATTACTACTTTTATCCCCAAGAAAGACTCCAACATTAAGGTTTTGTGGTTATGAGCAACAAAATCCTGAAGGTAAAAACAGGGATATGAGGGACTGCTCCTGTTCTTGCTGCTGATGCTGGTGCTGATGCTGGTGACGCACATTTCGACCACTACCTCGCCACACTCTCAGCAAGATGATGGACGCTAGGCTTACGTAAGGTCTCCACCACCACCACCACCACCACCTTCCACCACCACCGCCAGCCCCGCCTTCTACCTCGAAACCCTGAACGGCAACAAGGTTATAGGAAATTTTATGGATGAAAACTAATCTAATGGCGCATATTCGTCACCGCCGAAATGAGCCAGACTCGATTCTGGGTCGCTCCTTAGACGATGTAAATCATGAGTCTGACCTTAACACTCCAGCACAAGCACGTCGTTCTTCGTCTGGGCTTACCCGAGACTGTATGACATCACACCGGCCAAGCACTGCGACCTCGTACATCGTGGTGTTTTTTGTACTGCTGAAAGAGAGAGAGAGAGAGAGAGAGAGAGAGAGAGAGAGAGAGAGTGTGTGTGTGTGTGTGTGTGTGTGTGTGTGTGTGTGTGTGTGTGTGTGTGTGTGTGTGTGTGTGTGTGTGTGTGTGTGTGTGTGTGTGTGTGTCAAAAACACCAAGTTATACGCTGGTGAAGTCAAGATACTCTGGTGTTTTTGATGAACCAAGCGAGACAAGCCAAGACTCGCCAAACTTGGAAGCGTGACGCAAACACAGCCCAAGTCTTGGGCATAAAACAGGTCTCAGCATAAGGAGCAAGCTAGTCCGCTCTGTGTGCGCGACGCGGGCGGTGAGTGCACGGGAGATAAGAAAGAATACAGGAACATTGCAGCACGAGAAGGTTCATCATGACAACACACCGCTCTTTCAGCACTGGTTCACGGTTGAGATAGGCTGTAGTGGAGACCATTTCGCGATGTCAGGAGTGTAGTGAATATCAAAGCCCTCATATCTAGCGTATAACAGGCATTTTCAAACACATGTTCTCTCCTACGTTCCATCCAGCTGTCTCTTCCCCAACACGTGTAATGAATATGTGTACTACCTGCCTGCCCCCATCCCCCAACTCTCGCCTCACTGACGTCATCCGCCACTAACGAGCCTCTTGGTCTTAAAAACTTCCCTGATTACTTGTTTCGGATGAGCAGTGTACGCCTTCATTTCATTATACATCGCAGATCCTTTAGACCCCCTCCCTGTGTGTGTGTGTGTGTGTGTGTGTGTGTGTGATCCACTTAAAAGTATGTTGAGAATCTCAGTGTTTCCCTCAGCAGCTGGACAGGCAATCATCTCTCCTAACAAAGCATGGCAGGTACACAAGGTCTCACAAGGTACTCTGTTCGCAACACAATCTTCTTGCTCTGTTGAATAAAGGACTTAAATTCATGGAGTCCTCAGTCCATAAAGATATTTTTTTCATCGACTAACCACGTACGAAATGGTAGAAGAAAATTCTCTCTCTCTCTCTCTCTCTCTCTCTCTCTCTCTCTCTCTCTCTCTCTCTCTCTCTCTCTCTCTCTCTCTCTCTCTCTCTCTCTCTCTCTCTCTCTCTCAACATAACCGTCCATCGTTATCGACCTCCCCCCTTCCACATACTATTAAGTACTATAACCTCCTTCCTTTAATTACATCGTTAAAACATTTCCGATAAAGTTAGACCTCTGGAGCAGCGACTCAGCGCTTCTTCTCGGCCCACCCAGTAACTAACCAAGGTGAAGGTGCTTTGGCGCTTTGTTCTTCCCTGCACGTAATGACGGGCTACATTGTGCATATGGTGGGTACATTCTTTGCTGTGATCCACTCAGATTCTACAGTTAGATCTAAAAAAGAGATAGGAAGCCACTGGTCCTCAAATGAAGCGGCAGATGCAAGGAATAGACTCAGTAATCAGGCTGTTAGTGCCGAGTCAATAAGAAGTCTTGAAATATTAGGTAAAGTTAATGGTGAGATGATAAGTGGATATAGGAATGTAAGTTTTTTATTATGTTTTTAAGTTTTACTACGTTACCGAAAGATAATATTCTAATAGCAACCAAGTTTTTCATGCACTAATTAGTTTTCGAACAGTCATGGCTTACTGTCCTCACGTCACTTTCTTTTCTACTGTGCGTTGATTTGATTATCTTTTAATTCTCCGTAATATAAGTAAAGTCTTTTAATCTCTCTCTCTCTCTCTCTCTCTCTCTCTCTCTCTCTCTCTCTCTCTCTCTCTCTCTCTCTCTCTCTCTCTACCGTAATATAAGTAAAGTCTTTTAATCTCTCTCTCTCTCTCTCTCTCTCTCTCTCTCTCTCTCTCTCTCTCTCTCTCTCTCTCTCTCTCTCTCTCTCTCTCTCTCTCTCTCTCTCTCTCTCTCGTCTTCATCTTCGTACTACGCAGTACTGTTCAGACCAACAGGTGCTGCTGGTACTATTGTTGCTACTACCACTACTACTACTAGTACCACTACTACTACTACTACTGCTACTGCTACTACTACTACTACTACTACTACTACTACTACTACTACTACTAAAACTACCTCCACCATCACCACTGCAATACTTCAAACTTGACGGTATCTTGTCTCCACTAATTCCGATAAAAAAATGCGTGTGCTATTTCTCTTTCCTTCCAGCCATTTCTAAGACGTCAAAAATCGGATTTCATGTCTTTTTTTGTTTCTATTCATATTTCAGAATGACAAGGATGAACGACGAGTCCGT
The DNA here is from genome assembly GCF_035594125.1 of Scylla paramamosain. Classification (NCBI taxonomy): domain Eukaryota; kingdom Metazoa; phylum Arthropoda; class Malacostraca; order Decapoda; family Portunidae; genus Scylla; species Scylla paramamosain. The sequence goes on from NC_087165.1 coordinate 5,734,275, forward strand.
GTTCCAGTTGCGTCTTTCTAAAGTAACTTTTTTTTTTTTGTTATGTATGGTGGTTTTTAATGGAGGAATGTAATCTCTTCCGCTGCACTGGACATTTCGTTTTAAGTGGTTGGAAAATAAAGGACAAAGGGAGATGCGTAAATATTCCGCTATGTGTACTAACGAACCAAGGTTTCATCAAAGTTTTATACCAAAATTAATTACGTTTTGTTATTCTTGAGGGGTAACATATAAGGAGAAATACTGCCTCACACATCCATCGTACACACACACACACACACACACAAGCACGCACGCGCCCCCTCCCACACACGTGCGCGCGCACACACCCCATGCACCTACACACACACACACACACACACACACACACACACCCCATTTATATTTCGATATGTTCCTCTCTTAAAGATTTGCTTCATCTCTAAATTAGTAAAAATATTTGGGTGAGGAATTTTCTGATGGAAAATGTTGCTCACACACTTTGCAAAAAATTCCTTGGAAAAAAACAACACACAAAAAAAAAAATGCAAGACCAATCATTAATTATTTATTTGTACTGAAAAGTATTTTACGGAGAATCTTATTATTCTTTTCTTTCAGTATAAAGTAAGCAAGTTAATTTTAGATAAGATTTTTCTCATGTTTTATTTATTTGATACTCGAGGAGACTTTGTCCTTAGTTTCTTTGCCAATTCCTTGTTCGTCCCTTTGTCTGCTGCCTCATTTCTTACATAAAAGATGTTGCATGTGCCTCGTCCAAGCAGTTCGCCTTGACACATTACCGAGAAGCAGGGCTGAGGAAGGAAACAGATATTACAAGGACTGCCACGTGCAGGCCTGATATCTTGCAGCTTCCCATATTAATCTATGTTATGTTCTTATATTTTTCTCTACAAACTTCGGGAAAATTCAATGGATCCCATAAAACGATGACTAACAGGTTAGATGCCAGCACATTGGAAGATATTCTTTCTCTCTCTCTCTCTCTCTCTCTCTCTCTCTCCTCTCTCTCTCTCTCTCTCTCTCTCTCTCTCTCTCTCTCTCTCTCTCTCTCTCAGCGGGGCGTTGATAGCTACAGTCGCCAAGGGGGAATTTTAGGCGGTTTATATTATTTGTTTTCGTAAAATGAGAACAGCGACTCATATTCACACTAAATATGTAACGAGATACATTTTTAAAAGAAGAATTTCTCCCTACAAGGTACTCCAGGGGCTAAACACACACACACACACACACACACACACACACACACACACCAGAGAGGGAGAGAGAGAGAGAGAGAGGGGGGGGAAGGGAGGATGCATAAAGGAAGGCAGATAAACAGAAACAGACATCCAGTGATAAATATCCAGACAAACACACAAAAATATACAAGAGACAAAGAACGAACTAAAATCGTCAGGACAAACAGATGAGAACTCATGAAAAAAAAAAAAACTCACAAAAAAAGAACAAGAAAAAACAAAGGGAAAATAGCGGCACATTCAAGATGACTTAGGGGAATGAATAAGACGAGTCGCATCCTGTCAATAAAGCAATAAGTTCAGCTCATAAAAGAGGATTCTGGTGAAATATCAAGCGGGAGAGGAACAATGCGTACGTTAGTCTGGGGTGCATCGTATCTGCTGACACGGGCAAGGGAGAAAATATTGGGAGAAGAAATAGGAGAAAGAGAACACGGCAGCGAAAGGTGCGCACGGTACAATGGATGCAAGGAGGCAGGGAGAGAAAAAAAAAGACAAAATATGGAGCATCTGAGGGGGACAGGGCACGGACGCTGGGAATGACAAACAAGGAGATATTGGTCCTCGCCGAGCATGAGAGAATCTACCGAAGTTAGTAATACTTTCCCGAGAAAACTGAAGGTGACGACTCATCAAAAGCAGACGAGAGTAAATAATTTAATTACTCAGACAAAGAAGCAAGAAAAAAAAACACGGAAACCTGACAAATCAAGAGGGAAAACTAATAAAAACTGTTCTTTTCTCGATATTTTTCCTTGACAGAGGAGAGGAAGAAAGAGAAAGTAATAAAAATAACACACTAATAAAACAAATAAAAAAATGGTTAGGGACGAGAATACACGAAGGAAACGGGAGAAAATAAAAAAAAAAGAATGATACAAACAAGGCATACTGAAGCCATAAAGACAGAAGGAGAGGCAATTAAGGCTTAACCAGTATCCGGACACTAAATGAAAATCTGCAAGACAAAGAACACGACAGCGCGGGGGGTGAGAGTGGGTGGGGGTGGATGAAAGACAAGGCTCGGCGTGGAACAAAACTTACATCACCAGCGAGGGGGAAGAAAGGAGCCTCGATATTGCTACCCACCCACACACCATCACACCACACACCACTGGACATCACAGGCATCACCGCGTACCCTACACTCCTGCATGCCGCTCCACCTCACCAAGCATCGCTCAGCGTATCTCTCCACCTCACTGCACATCACAAAGATCACCTTACAAAACATTAAGAGCTGTACAGTATTCAGAAACACTTTGCTGTCTCACACCACGATTATTTTCAAAAGCTATAGAGATGATCAGCCTGTTTCTCAAGACTGCTTCTCCTGTTAACAGAAAGTAAGTAACCTAGAAATTTTGTTAGAACTACAAAAACAGCCTTACAAACCCGTGTAGCTTCAACTATAGCCTTCCGGAAGTAGTGGAGGTGCAGAGCAGAACTTTTCTTTATATAGTCCTTAGGTAGAGCCATGCATCCTCCATTCCCTCACACCACACAGCGCATGTCCTCCCTCTCCCTCTCCTCCCCCGCACTAGATTACCACACGTACAGACGCCACAACACCACACACCACCCACACACCTGTACTTACTCTCTCCACTTCACCGAATACCACACTCCATACCTCGCCACCACGCATCCACCACCTCACATCACGCTCCATTAATTTCACCAAACATTACACATTCCATTCTGCCTCTCCGCCACATTAAGCACAACCACGCCATGCACCACACTCCACATCCTTTCACTACATCATTCTAATACCTTACAACCAAACAAACATATAAAACACGTACCATAACTTGTAAGATTACTAAATTACAGCATCACGTTAGATCACATCACATTACCACACTCCACTACACCACATTGGGCACAAGGAAGGCATACACCACCTGACCATCACAAGACCTCAACCAGCACCGTCTTTTTCTTCTCCAACCAGCAAAATATTAATCAGAGAAGTGGGAAATAAAGTCATGAGCAACGTATCACGAACAACCTCATAAGGACCAACACGTCTGCTGCTCTCTATTATAAGGACCCTTTGTGTCATGGCTGGGCAAAGCATCATCACCACAAACACTTTTTTCCCCCAGAACTAGCAGCAAGATGTACACCAGATTTACTCCCTGATGGCTACACTATCCGGGAATTACTTTGATAAGCCCGTTTTTCTTTTTTTCCTCTCTTCTCTATTTTTTATTTATTTTTTTCCTCCTGCGGTAAGATGAAGCGGAAAAATCAGCGTCCCTCGAGGCGCGGGTGAGCTAGATTTTTTGTCTCCCTTGGGAATAGTTGAGGATAGTTTTCAAATAGGAAATATGAATTTTGTTACGGAAAAAAAAAAAAAACACGGCATCCACCAACAAGGAGGAGAATACTTTTGTGAGTGATACCCAAATCCCGTGGATGGCTGCGTGTTATGTTACTGAGGTAAAAGACCAAACAATTCTGGTAATAGTAAAACAATATTTCTCTAATCTACGAAAACTACTAAATCTAAAAATACAATAACGTATAACAAAGTGAAATTCACGCAGGGGGAACATAACTGTGACCAAGAAAACTTGGTGTAATATCAATTCATTTTTTTTCCAAAACTTGTCTTTGAGGAAGGGGTGGCGTGGCAGGTGTGAGGAAAGAACAGACAGAAACGAGAATATATTAAGGACGAGATGCTGAAACAAGACCCAAAATGTCTTGCGGCAAATTGCGTTTCGGTGTCTATTAAGCGAGTCCCTGTGGAAATCCCGCCACACTTCAGACTTGCTACAGGACGTACTGATGTTCACAAAGCATCGTTGGGCCACTAAGTAGGCCTGGAGACGAAGCGGCGCGGCGACTCACACAGGCTTCCGGCATCGTTCATTTTACTCGCGCCTTGCAACATGAAGGGAAAGCAGGAATGTGTATCTTAAATTTTCTTATCTAAGTAAAACTATTATTTTATTAATGGTGGTACTATGTACTACAGGTAG